>NC_034598.1:38433795-38464675 GCF_900095145.1 Mus pahari
GTAAAGAACATTCCTCCATGGCCTCTGCATCAGCTCCTGCTCCCTGACCTGTTTGAGTTTCAGTCCTGACTTCTTCAGTGATGAACAGCAATGTGGAAATGTAAGCTGAATAAACCCTTTCCTCCCCAGCTGCTTCTTGGTCATGATGTTTGTGCAGGAATAGAAACCCTGACTAAGACACTGATGTTTAAAAAAATTAAAAAACAAAACAAAACAAAAAAAAAACACATAAAACAAACCAGCAACCACATGGTGGCTCACAACCATCTGTAATGGAATCTGGCACCCTCTTCTGGTGTGTCTGAAGATAGCTACAGTGTACTTACATATATATAATAAAAATAAATAAATCTTTAAAAAAATGTACCTGAGGAACACATAATCTTTCATGCAGCTCAGTGCAGGCATCTGCGTGAATACGGATTTATCAAGTACTAGATTGCATTGCACAATATTGCAAAGCCTCTGGTACCACTCACTCCCCGAAGAAAAACAAGTACTAAAGAGAAATAAAAGAGTTACACCCTACAGAGGTTCCCATTCTGTCCCAGTGTACCATAAGGAGAATTTTGCTTTGAAGAAAAGGGTATCAATAAACACAAAGACTAATAATATTTCTTAAATTCAATATTTGTTAATTCCAATAGACCATGGTGTCTGCCATTTAGGAAAGCTTGGCTGGTCACAGTAGCAGGACAGAACAGTTGTTCTTATTATAGGTAGAGGTGTGCTGGGAGTCAATTTTGCCTCAATAGCTTACTGGGGTTTGCTGCACTGAGATCGTTGTTGGATGGTATTTTATAAATTCTTCAGGTTCCAAATGTTGCTTTGTTATGTTGCAGAAGCTGCAGACAGGGCTGAATCACAGAGGTTCACTCGTGTTATCTATTAAACACCCATACAGATAATCCATGCAACCATATTAGGAAAAGAGAGAGGTGTGTAACTGACAAGGAGAACATCAAAATTATTCAAAACATTATCAGTTCATTAATATATAGACTCCAGAGACCAGAAACACAGCGCTGTGACCCTTCACTGTACCTGATGCCCTTGATCCAAAGATTCTATCTAAAACCTTCCTACTGTCACACATAATGGGTCTCTTATGGCATTTGGAGAGTTAAGCATTAAGGGACTGAAAGGTGTTTCTAAATGACTTACTTCAGTCTTCAATGTTTGCAGCCTATGTCTTTTTGAAGTTCAGTATTATTTAAAGGGAGTGAGCATTTAGACTTTCAAATCTATGATAAACATTCCTTCAAGTGTAGCTGTAGGTTGTCATATTAAGGAAACCAGGGCGAGTGATGGCCACTTACATTCGTCTCTGCTGGAAGTTAGAGATATTGACTGTGAATCCAGAGGATGAATGTTAACGTGTCTGTTATAGTTTCTAAAGAGTCCTGGAACAAATTCATATTTCATGTATATAATTAAGGTTCCTATGTTAGTTTATTTTCCTCTTTTATGCCAAACAGTATCTCTCTGCTTACTGATGTTTCATTAGAGAATGTATTTATTTATTTATCACACCTGTTAATTCATGCTTAGTGCTCATTCAGCAGCATATGTGTGGAGGTTAGAAAGGACTTGTATGAGTCAGCTCTTTCCTTCAACATGTTGATTCTGGGAATCAAACTCATGACTCAGGCTTAGCAGCAAGACCCTTTAAACACTGACCCATCTCACTGGCCCTTATTTATTTCCATTCTATAACCCCAGCACTCTGGAGGTAGAAGCAGGTGGATCCCTGTATGTCTGAGGCTAGCCCGGCCTACAGTACAAGTCACCAAAAGAGACAGTCAGACAGACACACAGACAGACAGACAGACACACACACATACACACACACACACACACACAGAGAGAGAGAGAGAGAGAGAGAGAGAGAGAGAGAGAGAGAGAGAGAGAGAGAGAAGAACACCATATTTTGGATCCTGCTTTGCTCCTTTAGGTAAAGAGTCAGCATTCAAGGACACCATTACCAAGCTGTGTAAACAACATTCAACACATGCCTATTAGAGTCAAAGGCTTGTCTGGTGGTTGGAAAAATAGTTACAGGAACAGCAACATGCAGTAGAGAGGTCTGTGGTAATTTCTGGCTCCCCCTTTGTGTAATAGAACTTTGCCAACTCCTGTGCATATTACAAAGAGTTGATTTACCCAATTAAAGAAGATTGGTCTGTTAGTTTAAAGGACACTGCATTACATTATACAGGAAGCAAAGTTGTCCCACTATAAGCCACCATGTAGCTGTTTACATAGCTTCTGGGGATGGAGCCCAAGTCTTCAATCTGTTTCAAGGCAAACACTCTTTGCACGGAAGTGCATTCTCCCATTCCATATGCTACCTTTTTAAAATTATCTACAAATCATATTTAAATGTACCTTATTCTGAGTTGAAACAATTGACTGAGTTTGGAGCCTGTGGAAATCTTCAGCTGAGAGGGATTTACATTAGAATGGGGTTTCTGTTGAGTTACAGTCCACAATTCTGAGTGTGGGGCAAGGAATACAATTCTGTCCGCAAGTTCTATCATTATTCTAAATGGAGCCTCAACGAGGATCCAACACTGATATTTCTCGTTGCTTTGTTGTGATTGGAGATTTCAAGCATCCTTTGACTCAGCGGGTTTTAATGATGATAAATACAACACAAACTTTTGGGGCATCAGCGCAACATCAACAGTAGGCATTGCCCAGGTAAAACACTGCCTCATTTTTTAAAACAAAAGTCTGCACTCATCTCTGTATTACCAATCTCTTGCCGTCATTGCCAAGTTTATTGTTATTCCTAGCACAGTAAGAAAATGGAAATTATGGTCGATGCCACTTAACAAACAAAATATTGCAGGGTTTATGGGCTGAATGACCTTTCCTGAACAATTAGACATATGAAGTACATCAGAACAAAATGTCCTAAAGCCTTTACACAGATTTTATCATAGCCTAAATTAAGACATATATACTGTACAATAATCATAAAGCCTGTTGTTTGCCATCAACATACTTATACCTTTAAATGTTTGATCTTTAAACATCCGCTCAATCATAAATTGTCTTATGTGATAGGATGATAGTACAAGCTCAATATAATTTATTCGTATACTTTCACTAAATGATCAGGTAGTCTCATAACACATTGAGCCACAGTGTCTCATAACAGCCATGGCAACTGGTCCGTAGAAATCAAATACAGGAAATGAGGTGGAGAAATTCAGACAATGAAAACCTGTTTAATGGTTTTAGCCTAAATTGCTTTTCTTCATATAAAATGCATACCAGCCATGCATGACTATGTGCACTTATAATATCATCACTAAGGAAAGTGAGGCAGGAGGGCTCTTTGTTTGGGCCCATCCTGTCTTACATGGTTAGAACTTAAAAGAAAAATCATCCAAAACCCAACGGAAATAGCTATATGTTTGTGCGTATAACTTATAGATAATAAAATTTGATTTTGTATTGTATGCTCATATCAAATGCATTTATAAACAAACAATAGATAACTTTTAAAATACTTTTTGTTTGCTGGGAAGAAATAATAATTTGGTCACAGTAATACTTAGGGTAGCATAAATTCTAATTTTAATTTACAATTTAAAAGTAGCAGTATCAATGAAGTTCTAAGAATTCAGAAGTCATATTAACATAGTCATAAACAATTTATATCTTATCTTTTTATTGCTTCAGATGTTATTCTAGAAAAGCATCCAATCTCCTTAAGAAGTGTTTATATTATACAACTGCTCTGTAGACTTTAGAAGGCTGTTTTTTTTGCCATCTAAAATCAATGTCCCATTTGACAATGAGAGGGTGACAGGTACCTTTAATGTACTGGCTTTTACAAAAACACAATGTTCTGTGTACATGTCAACACTGTGGATGGTAAGCAGTAAGGTAAAATCAGCTGATGATGATAAAGTAGTCTCATGAAAAAAGAAAACAGTTTTTTTTTTTAAAAAAAAATAGCTACATCTATTTGAATTAGACTTTGAAAATACAGTGTTCTAAGATTTAAAAGATTTTTTTCAAGTGAATGTAAATTTTATTAATAGCAAGTTCAAGCACCTAAACCTGGTTATAGTTCAGGTAGAAAAGAGTTTTTTGAAGAGCACCATCCCATTCTAGGATAGATACAGGCAAGAAACATGTCCTCTGTGCTTAAGTAGACTCTGGTTTTTAAAAACTCGTTGGACTCTATGTGATTATTTTCATGACCTTCAAATAAAGTTTACCTCAGTAACAAGAAGTTAGGGTATCATCAACATCAATTCACTCACTATGGTTAGACAGTTCTCTTTACAACTTCCTTCCCTGGTTGCTCTCCCTCCCTTTGTAGTCTCCTGCTTCCTAGACTCTCATCCATCCTTCTTCTAATCTCTCTGCTCTCCCCTCCCCTATCTCCTCTCCACTAGTTCTCCCTTACTTCTCTCTATCTTTCCCCTCCCTTCCCTTCCTTTCTCTTCCTTTCCATTCTGTTCCCTTACCCCTCCCCTCCCCATCCTCCCCTTCCCCTCCCCTCCCTTTCCCTCCCCTCCCTACTTCCTCTCCTTCTTTTTCTCCTTCTCTCTCTTCCTCCTTTCCACTCCCTCCTTTCTCCTGCCTCCTATCTCTTTACCTCCCTATCTATTCTCCAGCTGCCTTTTACCTCCTCTTCTTCTCTCCCTCTCCCCATCTCCCACTTTTAGTTATCTCCCCTTTCCCCTCCTCTTTCCTTTTCCTGTCTCCTCCCCAATCTCTCCCTTTCCCTTGATTATTTGCCCTCTTCCCTTCTCCTACTTCCTCCCCTCTTCCACTTTATTCTTCCACTCCATCTTCTCTCTCCTTTTCCCTTCCCTTTCTCCTTTTCTCCATCCCCTCTTTCCCCATCCCCTCTCACACCAACCTCATTCCAGCAAGCTACTGGGTCTGGCCTTTGAGGTCTCATACCTAACTCTTCCTTCCTGCCAGGTCACACCATTACAGGTGGTACAAATTGGTAATTTGCTCAAAAGCTCAGTTTCATTTTCCCAGGGGTATGCATATGGCAAACACAGAGACATTTCTGATGATAAATTATAGACATTTAATTAGATAAAAATATTTCTATTCCTATGGGATTGGTTGCTTGATGCTTTCCTGAGCTGTTAGGCAGATTATGGATCCATTTTTTCCATGGGTATGGAAGGACAGTTTTTCACTGATCGGTGCTTTATGTTGAATGTTAGCATGAAAATTCTAATGCTCCAGTTACCTACAATTCTCACACTCCTGGACAATCAAAGCCAAGCTCACATCTTTCAGCTCTGTATTGAGCAAATCTGATTTTAATTTGTTAAGCATCAGTATTTTACTCACCTGACTTTAAAGTCTTTGTCTTAAAATTATTTCCATGAATAAATTATTCCACCTTCCTCTGAACCTGTCCGCTACATTCATTCTTCCTTCAGCTCTTTTCAGATATATCTCCCAAATGTTCATATCTAGCTGGTAGGTTTTAACTTCATTGTCTCCACAGTCTGTTGAAGTCTATTGAAATGCTAAGTACAGGCCCTCAAAACCTGAATCTGCACATATACCTCTGATCCTGTCCCCAAGTTATTTCTGATTGGTAAATAAAGATGCCAACAGATAGTAGCTGGCCAGAGGAGCCATAGGTAGGGTTTAGTTTTCCCCATGCTTGGGGTCAGAAGAGAACCATGAGAGAAGAAGATGCAGGGAAGAAGGAGAAACTTCAGTGGGGTAGGTGAATCCTGGAAAAATGTCTGTGAGGGCTGGCCAATTGGAGTTAAAAGCAGCCAGATGAAACATCGTAAGTAGTAAGTAATAATTTGGGGTTGTAGATGGGAAAGTAGATTCTAATACCATAGAGGGTAGGTATCTTCCCAGATCTTGTGGTATTTAAGGCTTATTGTAAATATAAAGGGAATGTATGTCTTTTATCTAGGAACTAAATGGCTAAAGGTGGGATAGAAACCATGAGTTGGGATTAAAAATTTCTACAACACTTCCTAGAGCTGTCATGCCTTTCTATTTGAACAGTGCTATAGCTATATGGAATTTCTTCTATTCTCACTTCTGCTTTTGATGCTTCTTGGGAAATTCTGCCAAGACCGACCAATAGATTTGACATTCAAAACTGAGACCATGTGACTTTGTTTCGCCTCCGTCAGGCTTTAATGTGGACTTGGCCTCTAAGTCTTAGCACGGTGGCTATCTATACTTCTCTCTTCGTATCTCAGACCCACTGCTCCTGGCTTCTTTGACTGAGACCTGGCTCTCTTCCCTTGGAGACTTTCCAGTATTTCCCCATCTTGTGGCAACTACTAATATCAACATCATTCTGAGCACTTTCTCAAAGTACTTCATGACGTTTCTCTGTCTTCAAAGGGTCTTCCCTGCGCACTCTCTTAAACATCATGATTCTTTCCTTTAAGAAGTAGATAATTAGTAATACACTACGTTGTACTTTTTAGACTAAATTGCAATCATATTTACAGACATGTAATTTTTTTAGTCTAGCATGAGAACTGCATGTGCACTCAGATTTGCTGCTACATCCCTTAATCCGTTTAGTATTTGAAAGAACTTAAAAAGTCAATGACTAAACATGTTTTATCAACCACTGCATAATAAATAGTAAAGAAATATTTACTTGTTTATAATTAAAAAAAACAGTATGTAGTGATTTACATAGAAATGATGGCTTAGTGTCCAGTGATACAACTCTACAAACTTACAATTTCATGTGACATTCATTTCTGTCTTGACCTCTGAAGTATCATTATGTGATATTTCTAAAAATACATTATAAAGTTGCTGAAATTAAAAAGAGTTGCTTTGCTTTTTAAAATACATTTAAATACAAAAAAATACAAAATAGGAACATATTAGCATTTCAACATATGTGTCTTCTCAGACTTCTTGCCCTTTAAACACATAAGTATTTCTTCCTTCTATATACATGAAGTCTCAATTTTTTTTTGTCCTTGCAACAATTCCCTTTTTCTGCTCTATTCTTCTTCATACTCCATCAAGATAGAAGAGTACCATTCTCTTCAAATCATCTTATGCATTTTTAGTAACACTGAAAGTCTCTTTTTCTTCAAAAATAGAATCCCTGTTTTCTCTCCTGTCTTGCTAGATTAAGACTTGAACGCATCCTTCTCAAGACCACATTCCTCCAACTGCCTTGAATCTAGGTTAGGCTCTCCCACAAAGCAGAGATGGAAATGGTTATAGGAAATAAAGAAACATCTCAGAAGCATGTAGAGTTCCATAAAATCAGAGGGTTCCAGAAGATGCTGAATGTGATGAACTAATATGAAAATGGGTAAGGTACTAGTGGATGTTGATGCAAAAACAAAAAACAAAAAAAAACAAAACAAAACAATAAAGCTGGCTCCCTCCCTGTGTGTTCAAGAAAGAATTCACATGAGTGTGAAACTATGCATTCAGGTGAAAGCAACCCAAAGTAAAGTAAATTGTTTCAGAAAGAGAAGGTCTCCCTTTCTGACTATGTTGGCAGACTGACTGAACTCCAGTGACAGTGACATAGCTGCTCTAAGAAGTCTCAGAGACTTGAGAGGTGTGATGGTTTGTGTGTGCTTGGTTCAGGGAGTGGCGCTATTAGGAGGGGTGACCTTATTGAAGAAGGTGTGTCACTGTAGGTGTGGGCTTTAAGACCCTCCACCTAGCTGCCTGGAGGCCTGTCTTCTACTGTTTCCTTCAGAACAAGATGTAGGATTCTCAGTTCCTCCTGCACCATGCTTGCCTCATGCTGCCATGTTCCCTCCTTGATGATACTAAACTGAACCTCTGAACCTGTAAGCCAGCCCCAATTAAATGTTGTCCTTGTAAGAGTTGCCTTGGTCATGGTGTCTGATCACAGCAGTAAAACCATAACTAAGACAAGAGCTAAGGAAACTCTCTCCATTGATGCAAAAGCTCATCAAATTGTTGGCCTTATCTTTGTCCATAGACTTCCAATGTATATGAGGGATTCATTGATACACTACCTGGCTTCATGCCTTGAAAACCTCAGGAATGGAAACTTTTCGTATTCATACCTGCCAGTTGGTAGGGATGACCTCGACTGAGAGAGACATGTTCGTCCCTGCTGCCTTGGCTTTCAAGATACATCACGTCTACCTGAATCAACTGTTCACGCTTTGGCCAATCCTGATGGTCAAAGTGATCTTTCTCTCACTTACAGGGAAATCCTTCATGTTGATCATGACACAGACTAGTAGTAAAAATGACTTACAAGAAAGGATGATTTCAGAAATAAGTAGTACAAGAATACAAAGTACAAATTTCCTCTCCAAGACAATGAGACTTCAAACTAATTCCAAAGTTGACTCTGTTTTAGATACATGCAAATAAGTTAACAACTCTGATCACAGAAACGTGGGCCAAACACTTTGATTTTGGGGAGATTAATATAAAAATATTAGAAACTGAATCATATTGTAAAACGTGCTAGCTTTTACTTCAGTTAAAATGCATGATTTTCAGTGCTAAATTTGTTATCAGGATTTTCGGAGAAAAGACTCATCTCCATTGATCCCAGTGGAAGGGGGTCAAGCATGTTCATTCCCAACTCACTAGTTTAAAAGATAATTTAATGTCAAAAGCAGTAGGGCAAGATTTAATCAAGGTGGCATACTGATGACAGAAACAAATGGCAGAATCCATCTTTGAGCATAATAACAAATGTCATATTTAATTAGAATATTATTGTGGATGAGGCTAAAGATCTTAAGGAAGCCATCTTGGGCAAGTGCTTGAATTGTTTGCTGTCTCAGTTCTGGTTCTCCCATTGGCCTGAAGGAAAGCTGTTTCTAGAAAGGAAGTTCTTTTCTCATGGAATGCTTCCGGCTGCTCCAAGGAATAATCTCTCCAATTATAGGTAATAGCCCTATACCTGGCGTGTCAATCTTTGGACACCATTATGCTTTTTCTGTTCCCAGAATTCATGGTGACTACAAATTTAAGACTATGCTCAGATATGTTTTGGTGTTCTCTAGGAGTCTGGAACAGAACACTGTAAAAAGCAGACAGTACAAAATAATATTAGATCCTCTTATTGTCTCTTAGACCTAGAGGGGATTTTAAGTGAGGTTGAGTACCAACAGATGTTGTTGCACAGATACTGCATCAGTACATAATAAGCCTAGCTGCAGAGTTTAGCAGATCACCCAAACTAAAGGCAGAAATTTTAGGCATTATACTTCTTTTAACTTTTTGGTAGGTCCAAATGAGGAGTTACTGCTTTTTTACCAAAAGTATGTAAATTCCTGCAATATTAGTCATCCAATATTGTACCTGTATGTTCAAAGCTCCTTGAGAAAGGGGACACTGTATTTTGTTTTCCTTGAACTTGAAGGAGTTGGAATGAGGCATAGCATTATAATACAACATTGTTAGATGATGTACTTTTTATTCCCATTTGTAGTAATAAACACGTAATATGATTTTGCCTTGCTGCTTTTACTTCTGCCATTTATCTTTGGTAAATATGTCAGGTAAGTTCATATGTATAAAACTTAAACCCTCTGCTAGATGATAAAGGGATAGTAAATATAAGATTACAGCACTGGTATGGGGCAAGAAGCATAATTCCTGGAACTAGAAAAATCCAACTTCTGAACTTCCATTTCTCAAACAAAACTTTGACTGCAGGTATGACTGTGTACATGGACTTAATTGTTATTTTCTGTGTTTGCTTTCTTGACCTAGAAAAGCAAAAATATTTGATTATTTACAGTGTTTATGCCTATCTATATCTCTTTCATTTTTTTCAATGACCTCCAACTAGAATTCTGAGAAATGTATGAATATATACATACATATATATATATATATATATATATATATATATATATATATATATATATCCACAATAATCCACATTTATAATAGCGTCATTATATCATATTAGTGTTGTATAAGACAAGTTACGAGCATGTTTTGATAACAGTGCTTTTGTAGAATTAATTAGCATTTATAGAGAATGGTCAACATTGTTGGCTGGATAACAAATCTAGAGAAATCATCTTCCATGCCAAGCATGCATTTAGCATCCAGCAATTCTTTTGTCTAAATCATCTTCCATAGCATTTAAAATGCACAATATGAGAACTTAGGAAGGGTGGTGTAAGGCTCTATAGGTCACAGATGATTGCTACTGGTTCTGGGTTGTCTTTTATTTTTGTTGTTGCTTTTGCACTTTTGTTCAGGAAGCTTTGAATCGCTGTAATAGTGTGGAGCAGGCAACTGGAACTACCTAATGCTCTTTCTTAAATGATCACAAGGAACTAAAGCAGCAGTTACCCTGAGGGGGTGCCTTTTCCTTCCTATTTAACATTCAGATCTAATCATTTGTCATTCACCTGACTGGAGACTAATCCACTGCAACACTAAAAGTATGGAGAGAGTTTTTGAATTTTGCCAGAAGCCTTAAACTACTGAATAAAATGGCAACGGGTTGGAACATAAACATCTTAGACTTTCTAACTGGCCGTAATGGCAGTGTAAACATATCCGCTATATTGCCTAATTTTAATAAAATGCACTCGCGAGCAGCAGTATGTGGTACTTGAAATGGAGTTTTAAAAATCTGTAAGTAATTTTGAGTGGATTCATTTCCTTTCTTTTATGCTTTTTAAATAGAGAATAATGACTGCATACCTAGATGACCGAGCAGATGAGCCATCAATTCCTACATTGGAAAAGCAGCATAGATTTGTTTCTTTGAGAGACTTTGTGAGATAATCAACTTAGAAAGAGAAAATGTTGGTTTGTGCTCATGGCTTTATAGGGCTTAACTCATGACTGCGGCATCCTGGAACTTTTGCATCAGTGTATGGGCAGAACATGAGAGCATGACAGGAAGGAGTGTGGTGCGAGGCAACTCCAGAATCATAAAGAGAAAGGGGGGCAGTAGCTCCTCTTCTGCCTTATCATCCTAGCATTCCCTTATGCTGGGTCATTGAGCCACCACAAGATCAAGGAGCTCCCTTCTCATTGATGCCAGATAAGTCAATCTTCTGCCACATATGCAGCTGGAGCCATGGTTCCTTTGGTTGGTGGTTTAGGCCGTGGGAGCTCTGGGGGTTCTGGTTGGTTAATATTGTTCATCCTATGGGGTTGCAAACCCCTTCAACTCCTTCAGTCCTTCCCCTAACTCCTCCATTGAGGTCCCCGTGCTTAGTCCAATGCTTGACTGCATGCATCGGCATCTGTATTGGTCAGGCTCCTTTTTTATTCAGTCTGAGACCTCAAGCCATGGGATGGTGTCACCCATATTCCTGGTGGGTCTTTGCTACTCAGTTAAACTTTCATGGAACCATCATCTAGGTACATTCACAGAGATGTGTTCAAAACAGAATAAAAATCTTCTGTCCCTTGAAGACTTGAGGGAACATGCAACTGACGAGTCCATGTAATCTGAGTAGAATGGACTTTGAGGTTTTAGGTTGGCAAGTTTTGGTTACTATGAAGCCATATCTCTAAAATTAAAATACATTTCCTGAAGAATGTACTGTTACCTAATTATTCAGGTTTCTATCATTCACTGTTCACTTTGAGTGTGAGTTCTACATGATCTATTTCTTGCTACTTTTTTTAAAAGAAAACTGATATTCCCTGACACTGGGATCTGCCTTCATCCAGTATCCTGTAAAACTTAATACTATGGGGATTATTTTAATTGACAACATTCTTCTGGCCTTTTGGGGTAGCATCTGTTCACATAGGGATACACATTTTCATACAGTGAGGATTTAAGTATTGTGGGGCAAGTGTAACTAGGAGGACAGAGCCTAGAGCAAGAGTGAGGTCAAGATACATCCAGACCCTGAAAGTCTCATCTTGAAACCAGCCAGAGTAAGGATCACTTTCTCCCTCTTCTGGGACTGCATACCCCGGGGTACCTAAACTTCCCATACCCACCTCCACCACTCTTCAGGTAGTCATGTAGCCTGATGGCCAAATTGCAGATTTAACTTCTTCTCTCCCTATAGGGACGTGCCCAGAAAGTACATGCCCAGCGAGCATGAAGAATTCCTCTTCATGCAAACAAAGCATTCATAGCACCTCAGCACTAGCCAATAATGTACATTCACCGTGAAAAAATCCCAACCCACTCCCCATGGCTTATATATATAACTCTTATTACCCCTGTATTAGTCAGGGTTCTCTAGTGTCACAGAACTTATGCAATGTCTCTGTATATTAAGGGAATTTATTATAATGACTTACATTCTGTAGTCCAACTAAACCAACAATGGGCAGCTGTGAGTGGGAAGTCCAAAAGTCTAGGATTTCTCAGTCCACAAGGCTGATTGTTTCACTTGGTCTTCTGAATAAGCTGGAATCCTGAAGAGGTAGGTTCCAACAGATGTGCTGGCAAGTAAGTGCAAGCAGGCAAGGAAAAGTGAATCTTCCTTCTTCCAATGTCTTTGTGTAGGCCTCCAGCAGAAAGTATAGCATAGATTAAAGGTGTGTACCAGCATGCCTTGCTTTGTCCTAGGTTGACCTTGAACTCAGAGCTCTACTTGCCTCATCTTCTGGAATTAAAGTGACATACTACCTTGCCTGGACCTAAGCTTTTCATGACCAATATGCCTCAAGATTTTCATGTCAAGATCCAGGTTAGAAGCCTGTACCTTACAACCTTAAAATTTAGATCACAGGTGTGCCCTCCACTTCTGGATTGTAGTTCATTGCAGACGTAGTCAAGTTGACAACCAGGAATAACCATCACACTTCTGAATAAAGAGAACTATATCACTGAAAACATCTTGGAGAAGAAGGCTTATTTAACCCTACACTCAAGCCAACCATGTACCTGGGAACCCATCCCACTCCAACAAGCTTCTTTTCTTCCAATCCACGAAGGGCACAAAGGTGCCTGAATACTCCAAAGGCAGAATCCCCCGAGGTACAAAGTATAGTGCAGTCTATTCCTTATGGGACAGAAAATAAAACAACCCCACAGTAATTCATCAACATTTCATTATAGGAAATAGATGTAGTAGTTGTGAATTCTTTAGCAAAATGAAAGAAGTCATGAACTATGGAGCAGCAAGTATAAGTAACCTAATACCACCTGTAAGACTAAGGTCTTTCAGGTTCTCAAAATAAGTCAAAGAAATGGAGGGATGATGTCAATGCCCATTGAGAATGGCCAAGATGAATTCTGGATGCTATTTAACAATAAACTCTAAATCCTCAGTTTTGAAGTCCGATCCAAGCAACAAACTTCTCTGCTGAAACCGTCAGTGCCCAGTGTCAGACAGTTAGGTGAGCAGAGATTTCCAATAACACTCATCTGATTCTAAAGACAAAGAGGAAGTTGCTGAAAGTGCTCTCTGTGTGCAACCAGGATTGTAAAAGAAGAAAACACTGAATCCTGGACACAGAGTAAACAGAAAAATAGAGGGTGATCTCTACGTCCTAATGGAAACAATTTTCAGATTCTGGACTAAGGATAAATGCAGCACCTCTGAGAAGTGACACACCTTACAAGAAGACAAGTGAATTTCACAATATTGATGGCTAGATGCCTCAATAGAATAAGGTGCTGATAAAAGAGCACTTAAAATGTTAAGTTGCATGTATACGCACAAATAAGCTATGAAGTCATGAAAGGACAGGATCAAGATGATTTCAGACTAAAAAATAAATATAAACAAGGAACAAAAAAGGAAAACCTAATGAAGGTAAAAGAATGAAAGGCATAAAAACAGATGTAATGATTATGATGGACTAAATACATATTTACCAATTATCCCAACAAAATCCATGTCATAGTTTTCTAAAAAGACTCCCAGAAACCTGAAAATCTAAACCACAGAAAAGTGTTGAGAGTGAGTGATGGTTCATAGTGCTGTTAAAAGCCATCTGTTTCGGCTCCGTCAGTATCAGGAAACATTTCATAAAGCAGCTATGATGTTCATGTTGCCTCCATTAAACACGTTGCTAACATTCTTATGATCATGGCAAGAAAGTGAGGGAAATCGTGAGTCCTAGGGTGTGGTTACAGATGAGGACCTGGGATGGAAAAGCCAATGTTTTCCTGCCATTCTTTCAGAGGTGACTCTGAACACATGTTCTAATCTCTCTGTGTACCCTCTCTCCAATTATAAGATGAGAATTTGATGGGATCATCCTAAATGTATCATAAGTAATCTAAAGTATCATAAGCCATATATTTTTTAACCTCACGAGTAGTTCTTTTCCTATAAGCAATGATGAAAATCATGAGTCTTGCTCTCATCTATCCATGAATATTTATTAATGCACATCATACTCTACAGCTCAATGCAGGAAACTCGGAACGAAGACAAATTAAAAAAGATTCTTTGTAGAAGGAAACAGACATGGTAACCAATACATACAATGAGTTGGTGTTTGTGGTAGCGCCCACTGAAGAGCAAGAAGCTCCTTGTACTGGGGGACCCGGGGCAGTGTTACTCAGACACAGTGAGGCTCCGGGTAAGCCACACTGAAACACTTGGATGGTACCCTGACATTTGGCCTGTCTGACACAGTAGCTTTAACAGCAGTGAGGTTGTATCGGCCCCAGCTTGCTCGTGACTGGTTCAGTTCTTTTAATCAATGAAACAAAAGATGCTGTGTCGGACTTTAATTTATATTATGGTCTCAGTTAGAGACCTTATACAGTTGCATATTTACCAGGTCATTTTTATATTCGTATATTTCAGTTGATTTTTATGGTTACCTAAAACTTATGCATTTCAAGAAGCGAATTGCTTCGGCTGGCAGTTTCAATATCTTTCGTCAATTAAGAGATCAGAATGAGGGAAGTTGGAGCGGAAACAAACAGGATTGGTTAATGGATACAAAATATATTTAATTTCATTAAAATTTGCATATCAGCCCCAAGGTTGTTGACTAGTGGGAGGTTAAAATTTCGGGACTATTTTGATTATCTGTACTGGTAACAAAAATACCAGATTATTGAGACTATAATACCTTCCCAAGTATATTTAATTGGCATTGATTTAGAACTCAGATGTAATTCTTTAAGTTACTTTTAGAGCTGTACAAATAACCAAGTCTATATCATTTTCTTAACCCCTTGTGTCATTCATTTATTTTTTGAGTTGCAAATACTCCTAACGCCTCATAATGTCATTGCAAATATAAACAAAATATGCAGACAGATTTTCTTGGATTAATTAATAGAATTTCATTCTTCATATTTTAACGCTTGAAAGAGGAGATTCAAATGATAATGCATAGCATTTAGTTGTCATCCTTTATCCAGATTTTCTTCCTTTTTACTTATTTTCAATGTTTAAGGTTGATTATCCTAGTTTGGTGGTCATCTTGACAAAGATGCTATGGGAATTTAAAAACTCTGCATTGGTTTGCCCTATGGGTGTGTTTGGAGGGAATTTTTTGTTTGTTTGTTTGTTTGTTTGTTTTTGTTTTTTTTTTTGAGACAGAGTTTCTCTGTGTAGTCCTGGCTGTCCTGGAACTCACTCTGTAGACCAGGCTGGCCTCGAACTCAGAAATCTGCCTGCCTCTGCCTCCCAAGTGCTGGGATTAAAGGCATGTGCCACTAAACCTGGCCGAATTTCTTAATTGCTAATTGATGCAGGAGGATCCAGTCCTCTATGAGTGGCACCATCCCTAGGCAGGTGGACCCACACTGCATAATAAATGATAGCTGAGCCACCTAGGGAAAGCAAGCCAGTAAATATGGCCCCTCCCAGGTTTGTAACTCAGGTCTTGCTTCCAAGTCCCTGGTTAAGATACTCTCCTGACTTCCCTCTCTTCTAGACTCTAAATTGTAAGACAGATAAATTTTCTCATGCCCCAAGTGTTTGTTTGTTTGGTTCGTTGGTTGGTTTTGGTTCATGTTTTATTGTGACAAGAGAAAGCAAACCAGGACAGTGTTATGATGGCTATTGTTATTAAAGCAAAAATGTTTAGGATGTATGGCCTTTATCTGTGTACTAAAAGCTAAATATATGTTTGTATATAAACTTATTCACTACTGTATTTGCATGAATATAACTTCACTTCTCCCAGGAAACATAATAAATCCAAAATAAATGCAAATGACCAATTTCCTAAGAAATACCATATGGCCTGAAAAAAATGTGTTTAGTCGTACACTAATAAAAATCATTTAGACTTGATTTAGACTTGGATTCCATGGGGATTGTACCATACTTTATGAAATCTTGCAATTCAAAGTATAATATAAACAATAAGGATGAATTTTCTTTTTAAGAATTATAATCAAAGCTTTAAAAAAAAAATACAACTGTAATGCAGAATGAATCAGCATTCCTTCAGAGCTACTTTGTAATCATAAAGTTCCTGAAGATGTAGAGTTAGTTCATTAGCCCTGTAGTCGTCCAATGTTTAATTCATTTTACATGCTTTATGAAATATTAACAAAGCTCATTATTTATTCTACAAAAAATATAAATACCCATGCAACCTCTGTCCTCTTTTGACCAAAGTTATGGTTGGTTTTACATTTTCATCATCTCATAGACAATGTGTTCTGAATTCAGGGGTTGGTCATTCGATACCAATTATTTTAAGAAGGCAGAATATTGTCCTGGAGAGCATGGGGTTTTAATGACCATTTCTTCATGGAAACCTTATCCTTGATGAGTGATATTCTTACACAGGTGCAGGTGAAATATGAATGGAATTCTGGCCTATAGATTGAAATACACATTGCTATGGAAATTATAAATGTATGAACAGATTGGTCAAATAAAATTTTCCAACAACAGCATTGAAACAAGTTTTCTTTAATCTGTGTTTTCCAGCAATAGTGTTACATATATCAATACTACATTTTTTAAAAATATTTTTATTTATTAATTTTTATATAAGTACACTGTTGCTGTCTTCAGACACTCTAGAAGAGGGAGTCAGATCTCATTAAGGATGGTTTCAGCCACCATGTGGTTGCTGGGATTTGAACTCTGCACCTTTGGAAGAGCACTCGAGTGCTCTTACCCGCTGAGCCAATTCACCAGCCCTCAATACTACATTTTGGTTTGTCAGCAATTTATGTTCAATATTTTTTCTGTCAGTTGTACAAATGATTTTTTTTTCCTAAGATATTTGGCTAGTAACAAAACTAGAATTGCACTAGACTTGATATAAAGGCACAAGTTTAAGTCTTTGACGCTGGGTTCCCTTAAGTTATGTTCATTTCAATGCAAATTAAAAATAATCTGCTTTTCTGGAACTGAGGTCATATTTTAACTTAGCACAATCACAAAGAAAGCATATTACTTGTTTCTGTATTCGATCATCTTGTTCTTGCTTCTTTCTGTCTTCCTAGCAGTGGATGAACTCATTCACTACAGATTTCTCATTCCATCCAGTTGAGTCACAAGCAGCTATTACTCAATGAATTTAGATAATAAAGATGGGAAATAATGAACATAAGAAGGGAAGAAAACCAGTAAGAGAAAACTTCAGATATCTATGAGAAATGCCACTGAAGGTTCAACAAATTTATTTGATCCTCTTAGGTGTTATGACTAATTGAAATATATGTTCTATAGTTTTTTTTCTTTTTATTTATTCACTTTTCATCCCAATCACCTTTGCTCCTCTCTGTTCCCCCTTCACATAGTCCCTCTCCCATCCCACCTCCTCTTCTCTCAGATTGTGGAGCTCTTCCCCACCCCACCCCCACAGTATCTCCCCACCCTGGCACATCAAATCTCTGCAGGGTTAATGACAGCCTCTTCTACTGAGTCCAGACAAGGCAGCCCAGGGAGGCAAATGTATTCCACTGATTGGAAACAGCTTTAGGATTAGCCAGCCCCCCTGCTCCAGTTGTTGGGAAACCCACATGAAGACCAAGCTGCATATCTGCTACATATGTGCAGGGGGCCTAGGTCCAGCCCATGAATGTTGTTTTGTTGGTGGTTTAGACTCTGAGGGCCCTCAAGGGTCCAGGCTAGTTGACTCTGTTGATCTATCTGTGAAGTTCCTTTCCCCTTCAGAATTCTCAATCTTTCCCCCAACTCTTCCACAAGACTCCCCAAGGTTCATTCAATGTTTAACTGAGGATATCTTTATCTGTTGCAGTCTGCTGCTGGGTAGAGCCTCTCAGAGGATAGTTATGCCAGGCTCCTGTCTGCAATCATTAATAATGTCAAGGATTGGTGTTTGCCCATGGAATGGGTCTCATTTATACTTATTTTTACCTTCCTATGTGCTTCACCACTGCAGTGCAAATTTTGACATGGCAGAAATACATTAAATTTCTGGTCCTTTAGATTTTTTGCTGCTGTTGTTGTATAAATTGAGTATTTCTATTAGAAGTTATATGGAGAGATGTTTTCATTATTTTAAAGCCATTCAACAGCAAAATCCTTGGTTATTAAGGATATGTATTATCCCTTTAGAGCACATTGCTTGCCCATTGACCATTAATTAATACTAAAACCACCTGGCAGTGCGATGATACAATATGTTTATAGTAAACTTACCAATATTAAAATTTGGTGTCAAAATTCTTTTTAAAATATTTAAGATGTTCCTTTTTGTAAATAATAAGAGACCCAATGTAAATGCGTAGACAGTAAAATGATTTTGTCTTCAGTAAGACTGGCGAGTTCTTAGGTTTGACGCCAATTTGGTAATTTCCCGGGTGTTCCCCTGGTTGCCTCTTCCTATCTTTGGGCTCCCTTCCTGCACTGTAGAAATGGACATGGACATTTTCAGGACCCTTATCATTACCCCAAAGTTTCAAACAAAGCCTCAAGAACAAGACATGTCTCAACTTCCTAGCAAGAGCCAAAACACACTGAAATAAACCAAGTTCTTTTTTTTTTTATTAGATATTTTCTTCATTTACATTTCAAATACTATCCCTTTTCCTAATTTCCTCTCCGAAAGTCCCCTATACCCTCCCCCCACCCTGTTCCCCAACCCACCCACTACTGCTTCCTGGCCCTGGCATTCCCCTGAACTGGGGCATATAATCTTCACAAGACCAAGGGCCTCTCCTCCCATTGATGTCTGACTAGGCCATTCTCTGCTACATATGCAACTAGAGACACAAGCTCTGGGGGGGGTACTGGTTAGTTCATATTGTTGTTCCTCCTATAGGGTTGCAGACCCCTTTAGCTCCTTGAGTACTTTCTCTAGCTCCTTCATTGGGAGGCCTGTTCCATCCAATAGATGACTGTGAGCATCTATTTCTGTACTTGCCAGGCACTGACATAGTCTCACAAGAGATAGCTATATCAAGGTCCTGTCAGCAAAATCTTGCTGGCATATTCAATAGTGTCTGGGTTTGGTGGTTATATATGGGATGGATCCCCAGGTGGGGCAGTCTCTGGATGGTCCATCCTTCCATGTCAGCTGCGAACTTTGTCTCTGTAACTTCTTCCATGGGTATTTTGTTCCCCATTCTAAGAAGGGGCGAAGTGTCCACACTTTGGTCTTCCTTCTTGAGTTTCATGTGTTTTGCAAATTGTATCTTGGGTATTCTAAGTTTCCGGGCTAATATCCACTTATCAGTGAGTGCATATCATGTGTGTTCTTTTGTGGTTGGACTAAGTTCTCATGTCTAACATGAACAATAACCCTAATGGGATCATGACACAGAAGTGAGCTGCACACTGTGCTTTTTTCTTTATCATGATGAGCGTCAAACAGAAATCAATTAAGGAACTGATACAAAGGAAGCAGAATAATTAATTTGGTAAATATCTATTTTGGCTTATGCTCTAGAGACTTTGACCCATTAGCCCTGGAGATTTGTAGCCTGAGGTGAGGTTTGCTTTGTGGCAGGAGCCTGTGGCAGGAACTGCTGGTTGCAGGGTGACTTGGTGGTAAGAACAACCAGGAGGAAGCTGGGCTCCCAGTATTTCCCACAAGGGCATTCTCCAACAACCCAGCTTGCCCCAGTGAGCCTCACCTGTAATAGTCCACCGCCTTGCACTAGTGCCATTGCACTAGTGCTCTGAGCTCCATTGCTATGGTAAATAGTCTAGACTATAGCACTTCTGAACATTGAGATTATTCCAACACCAACTCGATTATTAATATTCTCCCTCACCTACAATCTTCAATTATATTGAAATACCAACTTCTACTGAACAATTTGAATGCAGATTTATTTTAATTTTTCAGAGTCATTTAATGAGAGTTTTCAAGAGAAAGAGAGAAGTACAAACCAGGGGTAAATAAGGCAAGATTTCATGAAATTACACATTTTCAAAACAAGGTTTGACTTTCTTTTCTCCATCCTGTATGCTGAAGGAGTTTGGGTGTGTTTTCTGATGGAGATGAAACATTGTCTTTAATTATCTGACATTGTAGAAAGCCACCCTATCCCTCTAGAGTCCCCAAAGCCAATTCTCTTCGGTATGGTCCCTGATGACTTCCTTCAGACACATATTTTCAGAGATCATTTCTGTAAGAGTGTTGCATAGGAAGAAAGGACTTGAAATTCTCTCAGCTTCCTTCCCATCCACTCAATGTCTGAGAAGTTCCCTGGAGGAAAGGGAAAAGAATCTATCCTGCTCCTAGATTTGACTTTTTGCCTGTTCCTTTATATCAGGTGTCCCTGAGATTTGAGGCCATTTTGAGACAAACTGTAGTTAACATTTAAATAAGGCCTTCCCTGCTCTTAGGAGTAAGCAAGTAAAACTATACCCTGTATTATTACTAAATGTAAACATACTATTCTCATGGTTACCTATTCTCTCATATATATATGATCACATGCATGTACTTTGCCGTGTGCACAGACATGTATACTAAGACAGATATATGTGCTCAGGCTTACAAACAAGCAGATGCACACATTTGTATGTCAAGTATCTGTTCCTATTTATTAAGAACCCCTGCATCATTTTATTCCCTAAAAGGTATTACTATTGCAAGCTGTATGCAGATGCTAAAATTTCCCAGCAGCATAGGACTAATTGACCCTAGTATTAGACATCATTTATTAGGTTGCAGGATATGAAATTGCTAAATTATAGGAAAAAGAATAATCGAAAATATGCAACTGTGGCTCAATCTAGTCTCTAGGGAAAGTGTTTGGTACCTGGGCATGTCCTTACGATCCATTTAAATCTGGTCTTCATGGTTCTCTGGTCTCTTTGATTCAACAGATGCCTTCTCCCCACCTCTCCAATCCTTGGGCTTCCAGAAACTTTTGTCTATTTTCATTTGTGATTTCTGAAAGTTGGACCACTCTCTATGACTTTTCTTCTCTGACTTTCCACGGGACTTGGAGAGAGGTTAAAGAGATGTAGAGCCATGTAGAAGAATCTGCAATAAACTCACCTTTTCATCAACAGTCCAACTCCTCCTGAAAGAAATTCAATTTAACCAAAGTAAATATCATTTGTTTTCTGAAATTAACTGAGGTGATCGACACCAGCTGGCATTAATAACCTTCCTTCAATTACATTATGACTAAGAATAATGTTGACATGACCCACTGATGTTATAATAGAATTTAGCAAGATAAACACCAGCTTTGTATTCTATTACTGACATGAGTTCAGGGATAGAAATGAAATTCATCAGCAGTGACCCTGGTCTATTGTTCCTGTTCTTGCCCGGTTATTCTGAGAACAATGGTTTGTTTGCAGAACACACACTTTTCTCAGCTTTGCTCCAACTGATTTATTTGTTGCACAACCATAGGACACTGTGCCCCCACGTTCTTTCTCTTGTGACCTCCTAATAGAGGGTCTTTAAAAATATTTCTTCTTGGAAAAGAAAAAGCCTTTCACACTTAGTCAAGCTTCATATCATCGTACCTTGACACAGGACTAAATTACCCTACTGTCCAGAAAGTACAACGCCAGTTGAAAGAACTACCTGGCAATTTCTTTCCTTTCTTTTTTCTTTTAATTTCCCATATCATGAACATTATCATGTTACAAAGTTGTGTGTGTGTGTGTGCGCGCGCGCGCACATACCTTTCAGAGCACACATATAGAATTCAGACGATAACTTTCAGGGCTCAGTTCTCTTCTTCTTTATTGTGCATTATCAGAAATGGTCTCAGGTCCTAAGACTTAGCAAGCACACTCCCAATATTTTATACTGTTCTCTGTGGTTCTGTGTACACTCATGGTCATAGTTATTACATCTTATGTTTCATCTGGGCTGCTCTGAACTCCAATTGGCCAGCCCTCTTGGCCATGCTCTCTTGAATGCACTCAGCCCCTGGTGGCTTCTCCTTCTTCTCCACCTTCTTCCTCCCTTGTGGTTCTCCTCTGACCCCCCAAGCCCAGGAACCCTACACCCCACCTAGGTCTCTCCTGCCTAACTATTGGCTGTCAGCATCTTTATTTACCAATCAGAAACAATTTGGGGGAAAGGTTACATAACATCTACACTTGGACTCTCATTGCTGAGGTAACCAGGTCTTGAGGAAACACTATTAGCATTAGAATACAAGCAGCATCAGACCGACCCACTACTGTATCCGTTATTCTTAGAGTATAAGAATAATCTGTTCCTCAACAGAATTTATAAATACAGCTTAGAATCGTTCACAAGGGGCAGGGGAGCTTTGTTCATCAGAGTCTCCCAGATCCTGGAAGCATCTAAGCCTCTGAGCATAGATTGCTGAGGATGGGCTTCTAAGGGCAAAAGATTGTGACAGGTTACCAGGAGGGAATTAGCTGGAGACATTAAGAAAGATTAGATAGAATTAATTAGTTAGTACTAACTCAACATTACAATTTGTTTAGTTTTTATTTCATGTACCCAAGTAAATCACTTTTATATCCTATATTCAAGAAACAGAATATCTTTCTCCTTGGTACCTGAATTCATCTAGATTATGATTTGTGGTTACTTATTTGTAAAATTTGATGAATAGGGACATCTTTCCAGACGCAAATACAGTGACCCTTGGCTGTCTTCTCAATCCTGGGGAAGCCACAGTCCTGTGTGTTCTGCAAGGTGGATCCAGAGTTCAAGACCAGCATGAGGTACTGCACAAAACCCTGTAAGAACAAAACAAAACTAAACATTTTGTTAAATGGCCCCACTTAAAATGATGGAGAGATGGTGCTCTGCTCTTGAAGAAGATCTGAATTTGGTGCTCAGCACCCAGGTCAGATGGTTTGCAATCATCTTTAACTCTAGCTCCAGAAACTCTGATGCCCTCTTCTGGCCACTTCTGGCAGCTGCACTCATGTGTGCATACCTACACAGAAATACATATATACTCACGATTAAAAATAAAATTAATCTTAAGAAATAAAATATCATCACGGGGCTTTGGTTGTAGCAAGAGAGTGTGCTCTGTCTCATATTTGAGGGGAACTATTTTGTTTCTGTGAACCATGGTGCTATTTTTCCTTATTTGCATATATTATCTCTTTGTTCTCCAAAATAAAAAAATATTGTATTTTATCATATTTTAATGGATTTTTAATATATGTAAGTTATCTAAATTACACTTTAGAAAAGTTCTAAAATAATATCAACGTGAAATTCATTTAAATGACTTCAACAGAAAAGACTAAACAGAAACAAATCACACCCAGGAACATACACTATAACAAAACAGCATCAGACTAATTTTATTTTTAGTTTTAAAATATCTATATTATCTCAAAATCACAACTATAAATAGGAAGAAGATAATTATCAAGATAAGTAGAGCCAAGTTTGTAGTTTACAAGTTCAGAGTGTCAGACAGTAGAAGAAGCTGCAGATAATAGACACTTTTTTTCACAATAGTAAATTGATGCTAACTCAATAGAAAATTTGTAGTAAAATAAGGCAAGGTTTGTTTGATAATATCCCATTATATATTCTATTAGGCAGAGGTGTGTCTCATAGAATTAGACATTGTACGTCAGGCTGGTTAAAGCATGTAATCATTCTTCTTCTACTTTGGGGGTCATAAGGATATATGCATGTGGCATCCTACCCAGGCCTTGGTAATATTTTATATTTTCAAAAAAGAAAAGTGTATACATGTTCTGTCCTGTTAGCTTAACTGAATATGTATCCAGTCTAATTAGATGTAAATATGTGCAAATGTTATGCTTAAAGCACACTAAATAGATTTTTGAGCATACAATGTCCCTTTTGAGATGGGTTGCCTGTGGGTTGCCTGTTGGTATCAGGGCTTCAAATTGATAATGGATAGCTGCCAGTCTTTGTCCACTTATGGAGCTAAAAGGACAGTTATACGTGTTCCTAAATGTTGACCCCAGGATAAAACCCTGACACTGTTGTTAAATATGCTTTTATCCATACTTTATACTTTAAATTCTAATCCTCTAATTTGATGTATCACTAGGTAATATTTATCTCAACCATCTTCTCCAGCAGTCTTCCTGTTGAATCCAAGAACGAGGTGGGGCTTTTCCACAAGAGCATATTTGTAGGGTATATTTTCAGTTAGTTGCGCTATACTTCAGCAATGTCTTCTGCATGATTTTATCTACATTTTACATATCAGTTCCCAGGGTAACATTGTCATGACCAGGCCAGATCTTTGATAAATACCTCTTAAAGTCTTAAAATGTCATTTCCTACTATTAGCATCAATTTTAGAGTAGTATTGCATTTTCTTGTTAGTTATGAAACCCTGGGCAATCGGCTAAACTATCTGGTTTAGTCTTCACTTGAAAAATAAAGGTGATACTATTTACCCTATCAGATTGTTGTGAAGACCTTCAAATAGTTAGCTACACTGCAGTCTAATATTCCTTTTGGGGTTGTTCCTAAGGATTCCATTTTAATGGCTTTATCCCCATCCCATGATTTAGCATTATGAACTCAGAAAAGAACCAAAGCAGATGGTTTAATGTTAACTGACAAATCTTTCCCCAGATTTACAGAATAACCATAATAGCTCATGGCTTTTGCTTTTGCAACAGAAGTTTCTTTGTTTTTCTCTTTTTTCCCCCTTGTTTCTATGACCCAACCTCTGCAAAGCATGCTAAATTCAAAAGTGACCTAGTTAGAAGAAGAAGAAGAAGAAGAAGAAGAAGAAGAAGAAGAAGAAGAAGAAGAAGGAGGAGGAGGAGGAGGAGGAGGAGGAAGAGGAGGAGGAGGAGGAGGAAGGGGGAGGAGGAAGGGGGAGGGGGATAACCTGTAATCAAATTCTGATTAGTAAGATAGCAACTCTTATCTAGGCACATAGCAGTGCAAGAGAAACCTGGAACATAACTCTCAAAGATATCACTTCCAATGAAGTGAGAGAGAGAGCGAGACAGACAGAGAGAGAGAGAGACAGACAGACAGAGAGACAGACAGAGAGACAGACAGAGATACAGAGACAGAAAACTATGCTATATTTTCAGAACATCTGTCTATAGTTTCAGGTCAAAATGATGCTTTTACAAAACAGGACAAATTTGGAAACATCTTGTTTGCATTTCCCTCATATTTCAGGTCACTATTTTCTGTCCTCTTACATAGTCAGACATTAGACATTATTGGTATTACTACACAATTATCTCTACCTTTATTCTAAATGCTCATATAGAATGCATTTTTAGCCATTTAGCAAGTGGTCAACTCAAGTGTAGGGTTAGAGACAACTGTGCAACTTCTATGTATATCTAGTCTTTCCAGAGGACAAAAGAGTACCAGACAAGACCTGCTTTGGGTGCAAAAAGATTTCAAAAGAATGACAAGGAAAGGTCAAATGTTGGACTCTGAAGCTGTTCCTTACACCTGAGTAAATGTTATTTAAAGGATGTTCTGTGATAAGCATGCATATTAATAACTATTTTAAAGTTTAGTATTTTCATGGGTGAAAATATTCTCTCTTTAGAGATTCCTAAAAGGGATTGTTGACTGAATTTTATATGAAACTTCCTTACATATTGCAACCATATATAGTCAAATGATTTTAGAAGCTTTCTTCCTAAGAATGAGTCTGTATAAATGCTTGTATGTTGGTCAGTAGGTTCATAGTGACTATCATGCTTCAGTAGGAATTAAATAAGTATCTTTATAAAATTCTGAACTTTTTTTTTAGATTTATTAATTTATTATATTTAAGTACACTGTAGCTGTCTTCAGACACTCCAGAAGAGGGCGTCAGATCTTGTTATGGATGGTTGTGAGCCACCATGTGGTTGCTGGGATTTGAACTCTGAAGAGCAGTCGGGTGCTCTTACCAACAGAGCCATCTCACCAGCCCTAAAATTCTGAACTTTTACTGGAAATATTTTTAAGAAAGAAAAAAAAAAGCCCTTTCTAGGTTTGGGCACATCAACAGGCTGGATTCTTCTATTTGTCCCAGCGCTCTACTTACAGCCATGAATAATGGCAGAAGGGCTGAAAGGACATTTAATCTATATGGCCAGATTGGCACATAAAGAGCTAAAGGACTCCAGGGAGCTCTCAAGTCCATCTCCAGAGCCCTGGCTTGAGATCTACAGTTAAATGGAGGGATAAGTGGGGCAAGAGGCCATGGGCAGAGTGAGTTTGGAGTGCTTATCCCAGTACAGATGCTTCAAGGAACTGTAAAGGTCTTGTCCTCACAGATCTTTCCTGGAGAGAGCCTTGCAATTCAAGTGTGGTAATGCCTGCTTCTATCATATTCTTACAGTCAGGATAATGACCCAATCTTAGGACGCTTAGCCTCAAGAGTCACCATTCATTGGAGGGTAGTTTCTTATCATTTTAATGTTTCTCAATCCGTTCTCTTGTTCCAGCGTGAATTCTGGGAAACATGTCTCAGGAGCAATGTTAGGATAAAAGGAAAAACTAGAGGCAAGAAGAAGAAAATGGAATTAGTTAGGCTCCTGGGCGGGCACTATCCTTTATTGTGAACGATTTATATGTGTATCAAGCCCTCTGTACTGTTGTTTAATATTGAGCATCAACTAATATAGGCCTGGGGAAAGGGCCCAGTGGACAAAACACTAGTATTGCAAGCAGGAAGATTTTGAGTTCAGATCTCCAGGGCCCAATACTAGTAGTCACAGTAGCCTACTGGCTAACTAGAATTACCAAGCTGCAGATTTATCAAGAGATGCTTACTCAGTAAGTAAACTGGGCAAGAATGAAGGAAGATACCTGGCATCAACCTCAGGTCTCCTCAAGCAAGTTTTTACACATGCATGTACATCACAAAAATACTCATGCAAAGTAAATGGATGTCTTTTAACAACCTGAAATGGTAAGCATTATCAAACTGATCAAATACAAGACAGAAATGTCCCTTTTACATTTTTTTTTGAAGGAAAAGTAACAGGGCAAGTGATAATATACGAGATCTACTGCTAATCGGATCATTAGCTGGGATGTGCAGAGCCAAATGTAACTCATGCAGAAGATGCTGAGGATGCAGAGGAGCTCATGGGAAGATGCTGAACAGGATACTTGATGGGATGAGTCATTTGCAGGAGGCAACCTAATAGAGAGCTGACATCTGAGAAAATACATGCTTTGCTTACTGTGTTCATTTGTCATGACTATAACAGAATGTGTGAGATAAGTAAAGAGAAGAACGGGTGAATTGGGCTCATGGTTTCAGAGATGTCTGGATGCAGCATGCTCATGCCTACAGCCAGTAAAGAGAATGGTAGGTGATGGGCATGATGGAGAGCAGATACTGTATTTTCTCAAGGAAAAGGAGAAGGATGGAAAAGAGCTAGAGGAGGAGGAGGAGGAGGAGGAGGAGGAGGAGGAGGAGGAGGAGGGGGGGGAGGAGGAGGAGGAGGATGGAAATGAGAATGTGCACGACTAGAGACAAGATGTACCATTGAAAGGCACTGCCATAATGACTTCCGTGATAATTCTTCTGTCATCATTGTCTACTTGGCTATGTGTTCATCCACAGACTGACCCATTAGTGAAGTTAGTATCTTTGGTGTCCCATCACTACCTAAAGGCTGATTACTTGGCAATCACTGCAGATAACAACCCTAATATTTGTGTGTGAAATGTGACCTTCAAACCTATGTTGATATTTTGGTGACAAGTCAAACTGCTAAGTGCTTTGTAGAAGTCTACCAAGTTTCAAATCCCATATTAAAACAAAACATAGGTTTCATATGAAGATCAACTCAATATTCACACACAGTACCTTCTAGAGCAGTTTGGTGCATGGTACCTTCTAGAGCAGAATAAGCATATTGATGTGTTTGTTAATTCTGAGATGGCTCTGAGAGGAAACTGACAAAGGGTGTGTCCTTGGAACTATTTACTTCCAAACCACTTCAGCCTTTTACTACACTGAAGGATTGTGAGAAGTATCAGTATTTATGATGCTGAGTTCAAGTAGGGAAATTCATTAGACCAATAGGCATGAGGGTTTCAGTGATAAGAAAGAGAAAACATAGATGGAAACACTTTCTATGTAGTGTTTGAAAATAAAGAATTTAGAATTTAGGTGTGTGTGTGTGTGTGTGTGTGTGTGTGTGTGTGTGTGTGTGTGTTGTATGTATAGAATCCTACTTTATGTACACATGGGGAAGGTAGGCATAGCCTTTTCTCTCCTTTTCTGTGTCTGTTTCTGTCAGTCTCTGTTTCTCTGTCTCCCTCTCTTTTCTTTGTCTGTCTCTGTCTCTCTGTCTGTCTCTGTCTCTCTGTCTGTCTCTGTTCTCTCGCTCTCTTTTTCCTCAAGTCGAGGTCAGTATTAGGATAGAGGTCAACACTGATGTGTTTAATACTCACCTCATTTTTAAGACAGTATCTCATTGAGACTGCTGAGCTGGATTGCTAGCTGACCCATATCCTCTGGGGATCTTCCTCTTCCTCCTGTCCAAGACTCCAGATACATATGGGTGCTGGAGATCTGACCTCAGGCCCTGTGCTTGTATAGCCAACCCTTTACACCCTGAGCCATCTTCCTAGCTCTGGATATGAAAATATAATCATTTCATATTGGTTTATATTTGTGTGAAAGTTATAGCCTCACTGGCTATAACTTTTTACAGATACAAGCTATTCCATATCAGTGGGGATATTCAAGGTGGAGTGTACAGTGCTAGATTGTGTAGCCCTTCTTGAAAGCCAGTCATATACATATACAGTCTTCATTTGATCCCCTTCCCATCCTACTTCCTGTTCCTGCAGGGGCATGCTGGAAAAGGGTCCTGACTAGAAGATTTATTCAATGATAGTGTATCTTTCTTCCAGAGTTTTCCTGTCAACCTCAGGAGATTCACTCATTTGGATAATTGTCACCATCCTTCTGTCAGTAGGGTTTACCTTTCCCCACGATATGCAGCATGCACACATTACATTGCTATTAGTCCATTTCACCTCAGCAGTCAGCATTCATTGGCCACAGCGTAGCTCAGTCTGTCATCTTTGTCTTCTGTACCGACAGTGGCACTTTCTGCTTCATCTGGCTGCAGATATTTGAGCACACAGAAAAGATCTACAAATGACTTAAAACCACTAATGTACACACTATAAAATTACAGCAAATTGTCAGTGTAACTCTGCCACAAGCATTAATACAAACCTAAGCACCTTTGGGCTACAACTTCACATAGATACTTACAAGCTAAAAGCAATCATTAATGGCACATAATGAAGTCACTTGGGAGATGACTTGAGGCATGGAAACGAACTCCTTTCCTCTATCTCAAATGTCTCAAACTGAAGTGGGCCTTAATACATATTTGAGGGCCAAGGAAGATGCTCAGTGATAAAGAGCACTCCTAACGCCTCCATAGGACCTGAGTTAAGTTCCCTAAACCCATTTCAGGTAGCCAGAAACTGCTGATAATACCAATCCTAGGGAATCTGACACTCCACTGGCCTCCTTGAGCAATGTCATCATGTGATATGCACTCAGACACAAAAGGAAAAACAAACTTCTTCTGTACATATTTGGTATGTGAAGAACAACAACTCTAAATGCACTTGCTCTAAGAAATCAGTCACATCTACTCATCTTGGTTTTCATAGCACAAATATATTTGAGGGCCTATTAAAATGTGCACATATAATCTCGCTTAGACTCACACATGCATTCTGGTTCCTGCACATCGAGCACAATTAATAGTTACCATTTATATGTACGTACAGAGTATTTACAGTGTTAATCACCAAATAAGATTTCCATCATAATTATGACAACTCTGTTTTAGCATCATTACTGAATGGTCTGAAACAGTACAGTGTTTCTGATCAAATAGTTCCAAGTACTGTATTTATTAGAAGGAAATATTTGTGCACTTTAAAATAATACTTGATTAACGTGTGATTTTATTTGTATTGTCACATCAGTGGGGTTCAGTGTGTTCCTTCAGTGATCTGTTGAGCCTACTCTATGGAGTAATCCCATTCTCAGAGCATCACTGTTTGGCATCCTGCCACTTGGTTGTTGGTATTTCAGTTTCAGACTATGAGGCAGACTGTGGTTCTTGTCCTCTGCATCTTTCTGTTCTTAAAGGAGCTTGAAAAATGACAGTATTTTTGTATGAATATGACAATGATTGGCTTTTGTGATTTGCTCTGATTAGAGTGACTGTTCACCCCCCCCATACATTAAAATGATGTACGTCATAAAAAAAATATTTAATAATGCCCAGCATGGGATTCCTTACTGCCTTTGACCATTTATGTTTGTGGATGAACCACACACACATGCATACACACTCAGTCTTTATATTTTAAATATGCCTGAGGCAGTACAAATAGCTGGGCAGCTTCCTACCTTCCATGCTGTTAGAATCCACTTTCCTACCAATAACTCCAAATCATCACTACTTACTAATGTCTGTGTTCCATTACTAATGTCTGTGTTCCATTACTAATGTCTGTGTTCCATTACTAATGTCTGTGTTCCATTACTAATGTCTGTGTTCCATTGGGGCTATTCTTAACTTCAGATGGCCAGCCCACATGGCCACATTTCTATGGCTTAACCATACCATTATGGTTCTCCTCCTCGGGCCTG
>NC_034598.1:38464796-38501203 GCF_900095145.1 Mus pahari
CCTCGGTCGGGGAGGCAAGGTGTTGGGTGCTGGATCAGCCTGCGGACAGCCGCCAGGCGAACACCCCTCCTGGGCAGGAAAGGCGCAGGTCGATCTTCTCCCCAGTTATTAGCTGCAGGCATTTTTATCAATCAGGATTAACTCAGAGCACAGTCCCTTAGGTTAAGTGCAGACTCCAAATCTTGGTGGTCAGCACTCACAAGCAGAATGTAAGCTGCATTAATCCAACCCACTTACAATTGTTAGCAAATTTGTCCACGAGCAGGTATTTCCAGGGACCTTAGCAGAAGATTTCAGGGCAGGATGTGAGTGTTTGCCCATTGTGTCCTGTCTTAGTCCATTACACTGGACAATGTTACCCTGTTACGGAAGTGCTGTGGAGTTTTGCCCCTGACACATTGTCTACCTCTATTGTTACCTGGGTTTGAGAAATTAGCTGTGGGGACTGGAGAGATGGCTCAGTAACTAAGAGCACTGGATGCATTTTAGAGGACCCAGGTTTCTTTCCCAGTACTCACACAGCAGCTCGTAACTTTCTGTAACTGAAACCTTCTTTTGCCCCCCATGGACACTAACCATTCATAAGAAAAACATATATATACAAACATGCAGGCAAAATACTCATACACATAATAAACATATAAACAAACGAATGCATGAATGAATAAATGAATGAATGAAGTTGAGATTTCTTCCAAGGAGACTGGGATAATATGTTATCCTCATATGATACAGGCATGAAAGGCTTTAAAATTTTCTTGCTTACCCTTAAATCACAGTATTGTCGGACAAACTTATTTAAAAACCTAAACTAAACTGTAAATATCAATGTGTGTTTGTAAGGACGTACTCAGTTTTTAATCTGCCATTAGTTTTTTATTCTGCACAGTGCTGATAGGTCATGTGTTTGTGTGAACACAGCTGCAGGTGCTGGGGCTATGTGGATTAATGCAAAGGTTGCATTCATTTCCCAGTTATTGAACAGGACAATGACCTTTGGCAGTTTATTCTTAAATGATATTTGCGCTGAAGATTTCATGGTTGGACATGACTGTTTGCACTCTGTGTTCTGTCTTACTCCATTGAACTACTAGAGGATGCTAACCTGTAATAGTAGTTATATGTCATAGATATTTATTTGTCTGTCTTCTGGAGGCCTAAAGTATAGGATCAAGAGGGTAGACATCTGAAAAGGGCCAGGTCTCTATTTCTCAGATTGCATTTTATTGATTACTCTTCCCACCCTCCCTACCTCCCAACACACACACCTAGGGACAAATATGGTCTCACAATCTAGAAGGGCCTTCCTGGTCCCCCAACCCTTCTTATCCATTGCTGCACCAACTATAAAATTGAACTCATTGTTGTTGTTTTTGTTTGTTTGTTTGTTTGTTTTCAAGACAGGTTTCTCTGTATAGCCCTGGCTGTCCTGGAACTCACTTTGTCGACCAGGCTGGCCTCGAACTCAGAAATCTGCCTGCCTCTGCCTCCCAAGTGCTAGGATTAAAGGCATGTGCCACCCCGCCCGGCTAAAATTGAACTCTTACTGCTTCATATAGGCATATGTCTCAGTACTGTTAAGTTGGAAAGCAGGTTACAAGATGAATTGTTAAGAAGTCACTATTGAATGGTAAGAAATGCCTTCAGAGAAACAACAAAAAGTGTTTAATAAATGCACTGGGGATCCCTGGGAGATTTCTGTTTCGATCCAGAATCCAAGTTATTTTTCCACACATCTGAGGAAACTAGAGAAATAGTAATATGTTTTACTTCATGTTGAGCACATCAAAGAAATGATCCCTTAGGAGAAACACATAAGGTGAAAGGCAGCTCTCCCTGTGAATGATCTGCAGAAATTTCCCACCTACTGTGTGCAGGGGGAACCCTGGAAATCTGAGTTCTGGAGAAGTATCTATCTGGCAAGCCTAAGGCTGAGGAATGCATATGTCAGAGTGTTAGAGAGGAAAGAGCTTTACCAAGAGAACCTCTGAGGACTTGGAATCCTTCTTCAGTCTTCATTTGAATGGCACAAGCATCTGAGGAAGTGACCTGAGTTGTAGAAAAAAAAATCAAACCTACAAGCACATAAGAATGGTCCTTGTAGTGTTCATAAGCCTGGGTACTTACTCTGAGATGTAAAACTCTTATGTCCAGAGTGCTAAAAGCTATATTACTTGACATGTTCAGGAGAGACCAGCCATAACTCTATGGAATGGTTAGTCCTAGACAGAGCAATGCTCTGGAAACAGGGATAACTAGACAGTCATTCTTTCAAAGGTCACACCATACCAAGCACTGTTTCTGCATTGTAGTGCCGTATTAAATGTTGCAAACTGAGTATGAAACAAACAGACCATCAGCATTCTATGAGACACTACCAGGTTGACGTACATAGCTGGTATAACCAAGAGGAAGTACAATACTCCGTAACATAATGGCTGTACGTTTTTCCAAATGAGATGAATAAGTTTACACCTATGTGATCAAGACACTCAACACTTCAATGCTCATTAAATCACTCTGAAGCAAGGATAACAGTAAAATGCAAAAACCACATCAACAGAACAGCAAGGACAAGCAATAATCAACGATACCTCTAAAGCTATTCTAGTTAAAGACAGATGAAGAGTATCTATATACCCAGAGACAGAATTTCATTTGATGGATTTTGTAAACATTCCGAAGTGAAGGTGCATGGAGATTTTCATAGTATCAAGTCTAAACACAGATCTAAATACAAAGGGGTGAGCTTAAAATCCCATCAGTAGAGATGGCAGAGATGAGTCAGTCGGTAAAATTGCTTAATGCTTGCTCTTCCAGAGGACTCAGTTTGGTTCTGGTGACTCTGTCAGGTGATTCTCAAACACCTGAAATTCCAGCTCCAAGAGATCTGACACCCACTTCTGTCCAACAACTGCATCTTTACACAGGTGACATTCACTCACACAGATAGCCATAGATAACAAAATAAAAATAAATCTTTAAAAAATGTCCTCAAGCTGTAGGAATGAAACAGTAGCTGAAAATATATCTTAATAGAGAGAAACAATAATGAACATTAGAAATGTTAAGAGAGGAAGGTTGTGTTTTATTTGTATTGTTCTTTCTTTAAATATCTTCAAATTAAAATTGACTTTTTAGATGCAAATAATATAAATGTTGAATTATGTTTATAACATATATAGAAGTAGATCATATCAAAAATTGGGGAAGAACTTTTGAGACAAATTCAGAAATACAGAATTGTTATGTTCTTGTATGATAGTACTGCATCAAACAGGAAGTAAATACTTAAAAGCTGTATGTGATGAAATTAACATGTATAGTGAAAACTGTAAAGAAATAATTATAAAAGGTGTTACATTTGGTGATCCTCAAATAGAATCATGAAAATTATTAATGTTATACAAATAAAAACAGAAGATAAATGCAAGTTTACATGTCTTAGTCAAATCACATGAATAATTAAAATGTACCCAATTAGGAAGGAAAGAATAACACATTTAATAAAAGGCATAATGAAACACATGCTCCCTAAGAGAAATTCATTTAAAAATAGAGACAGCATAGATTATAACAGCATGTGGAAACTTTATAGTGTGTTAACATAGACCCAAAACTCCTGAGGTAATTCTATTAATGTAATAGTGGGTAAACAATATTAGTCATGATTCAGGTTAGTTTTATCATGACAAAAAAAAGTAGCTCTGCTGAGGTCACACACATGCCAACTCTATAAGTGTTCTAAAACAACAACAAGAACCAAGAACTTTAAATAGTCTGGTGCTACAAGGAGCTAGCGAGTCCGCAATTAGCTCGGAGTTAATCTTTGTCTCTTTTCATCAGTGACAGCTGTTGGAAGCAGACAACTGGATCTGGCAGAAATGTGAAGTTATAACAGAAAGTGGTAGCTTAAGCAAAACAGTCCCACATATACCTTACATTCCATCTGCCAGGCCATTCCTAGCTACCTCCGCAAAGACATGTATTAAAGACTGGATCCTGGCTCTTTGTATTATGGATAGTGAACTGGCAGGCCCTCAGAATAGGACTGTGTATTGGAACAGATCTTATAATGGGATGATAAGTTAAAATGAGGCCGTTGTCATAAGACCTCTTTGAATTTGGCCTGTGTCCTTCTTAAGAGACTGGACACATGAAGTTACACCAGGTTTATTTGAGCAAAGGGAGGTCCAAAAATAAACAGCCATTGGTAAGGAGAATGGACAGAACTCGAGAGGAAACAATCCTGATCATCCTTGTCTGGTGCTCTCGTCTACACACTAATATATATACTGTAGGAAAGAGGCGTTTGTAATAATAAGGAAATGAAGACGACTTCTATCGTCAAGTAGGTCGATATCAAATTGAGGTGGGGCTGGCCAAATGGTTCAGTGGAGAGTATACTTGCTAACTCAGCCTGAGGACCTGAGTGCCATCCATGGAGACCACAAGGATATGAAGAGAGGACTGATTCCACAAACATGTCCTCTGACTTCCATGGTTCATCCCTCCATGCCCCCCACCACATAAACATCATATATACACAGTAATAAATATACAATTTATTGGATGGATCCCCAGGTGGGGCAGTCTCTGGATGGTCATTCCTTCAGTCTCAGCTCCAAACTTTGTCTCTGTAACTCCCTCCATGGGTATTTTGTTCCCCTTCTAAGAAGGATCAAAGAATCCACACTTTGGTCTTCCTTCTTCTTGAGTTTCATGTGTTTTGCAAATTTTTCCTTGGCTATTCTGAGCTTCTGGACTCTGCCAGTGCCTGACAAATACAGAAGAGAATGCTCACAGCCATCCATTGGATGGAGCACAGGGTCCCCAATGATGGGCCTAGAGAAAGTACCCAAGCTGAAGGGTTTTCAGCCCCCTAGGAGGAACAACAATATGAACTAACCAGTACCCCCAGAGTTCCCTGGAACTAAACCACCAATCAAAGAAAGCACATGGTGGGAATCATGGCTCTAGCTGCATATGTAGCAGAAGATGGCCTAGTTGGTCATCAATGGAAAGAGAGGCCCTTGGTCCTGTGAAGGCTCTATGCCCCAGTATAGGGGAATGCCAGGGCCAGGAAGCAGGAGTGGGTGGGTTGGTGAGCAGGGGGAGGAGGAAAGGGATAAGGTATTTTCGGAGGGGAAACTAGGAAAGAGGATAACATCTGAAATGTAAATAAAGAAAATATTTAATAAAAAATAATGAAAACCACAAAATTGATGATAGATAGATAGATATAATTTTTTCTTCTTTAAAATTATGGGTAAAAATGGTAAGGTTAGGTTAGGTTAAAGGTTTAATTGAATGCCTAAAAGGCAATACATGTTTAAAATTTGTTTCATTAAGTGTTCGCATCATTTGTTAAACATTTCAAATACCCTGATTTTCAATTATCTATTTATACCATATTATATTTTACTAATAAAAAGTTAATAGCAAACAAAATACAATTTATCTTAAATTAAGTTATAGCTATACAATGGAATTGTACTTACAAATACATTAAGTACTAATTTCAAAAGAATTTATGAAGAGACCAGAAAACTAATATGCATTGCATAATTTCTTTAAAATACGGGTATAAAGGTGTCAGCGATTATCCAGAGGCACATGGTTGTTGCTTAAAGAGTTAGGTGGTTGTGTGGGGTGTGAATGATTAAGAAGGAAGAAAGGGGAGGGCAGGCTCAGAAGAATACAAGAAAGTTTTAAAAAGACTGTATTATTCCTGGGGGATCTGTGTGATTTTGCTATGGTTTGAATGAGTTCAGTCACCAGAGAATTAGTTGCCCAATGTGGCTTTCTTGGGATGCAGAGATTAATGGAATGAGATGTGGAACTTTGTTGGATCCTGCTATTAAAGGCCCTCCATGTCTGCACAGCTCTTATGGGCTTTGCTCAAGATGGAGGACTACCTTTACTTAACAGGACTTCCTCTTCTCTGGCTGATCCTCTACCTGAGGAATGTCATGTAGTCCTTGGTGAGATTATAGGTTCAACTTCCTTTCTCTTGCCCAGCAAGCACCTGGGATTCCTGGAATGCCCCTCCATGCAAATGAGGTATTCCCAGTACCCTAAGCTCCAGCAAATGATACACAGGCATCCTGGAGACCCCTTCCCCCTTCCCATAAACTAGATAGCCCTTGGTTCACCCTGAATAAAGCTGAGGTGCCTCTCTGAAGCTGATCCGAGGTGTCTGTCATTCCTGTTGTGCTCACTAGCTGTCCTTCAACTCTGCTTCCTTTGTCCTTTGGGCAGGTGGCCAACAGCCCCTGGGGGAAAGGAAAGACCACAGAAATAGGGTAGAGTCTAGTTGAATTGAAAGTGGGCATACAGAGCCTACTGAGATGGGGTAGGGTGGACAGAACCTGGTGGGTGAAGAGAAGGGACGCATGGTAGACATCTCTTGAATGCACCTTGCCTTTTGGGTCATCTGGAAGTTCACATCTTCTTCATACTGAGTCTGTTCACCTATCCTCAACCTTTTATTGCGAGTTGATTTAAGTTCCTGGCTAGACAAACCTATGGACAAAAACAAAATCCCAGAAAAGATAATGAACAAACAAAATAACCCCTTCCTCTATAAACATTATAACAGAACATGAATTAATGTACCAAGCACCACCATTAAAAAAATATGCAATTTGTTTCATGTCAAGTTAGGGTTTAATGAAACTTTAAAAATATGCAAGAAATGGTGATGAGGGATTTGTTTCTTCTTCCTGTGCTTCTGCTTGTCTAGCTCATAGCTACTCTTTTATCCTATATTTTCTAGTCCAAAATATTGCCGTTTCATTTATTGAATAATGCAGATATTCCATTTAACCTGCATTTTGAACTCAGAGAAATAAATAAATTAACAATAAACCCTAAGTAGCTACATAAATGCATTGGGCATGTTCTTTTAGAATATACTGTAAAACTATTTGCTCGAATTTATTTTGGTTATTTCCATTTCATGATTACTTGCGTGCATGTGTGCACACATGCACACAGCCCCAATTTCCAGCAGTTCTGCGTGAGTTTTTGACACCTCCGTGATGAGAACGTGACACATATTCAGAAGAAACTACACTATAAACTTTCAGTGTGAAGCTTTTTTTCAGGCTAGTGACAGGTGCTGTGATAATAACTGTCAGGGCAGGCTGCAGCAGAGCCAGAGACCCTCATCAGCCTCCAGTCATGAGCGTCAACAGCCAACATTCTGCTGCAGAGGGCTGTGAAGTTAAAGATCAGGAGGCTAGATGCGTTAAATGCATTTTTTTACATGGCATTTCAACTTACAAGAAACTTAGCCAGATGCAACTCTGCTGTAAGTTGAGAAACCTCAGTGTATGTAAATTAAATATGCACACATAATGTGTATTCAGCAATCATATATGTAATAATTTGATGCCATCCCTGAAATATCACACACACACACACACACACACACACACACACACACACACACACACACCACAAGATGCATGCATACATTCTAAATATTTACTGTACAGGCAGGTTGACAGGTTGTAATATTAACATTTTTTGCCATTATTTTGAATGAATAGCTAAGCAACATCAATTCATGTCAGTTTCTTTTAGTGTAGATTCATAGGAAGGTTTCTTTTTCATAGTGATTAACATAGAGTAGCAACATTTATTTATTTGCCAGTCCATCACTCTGATTTGTACTTGCCAGGGACTCATTGGGGAAGCCAGGCCAGCCACAACGCTGGGATTATAGATAGGTGTCATCTCTCTCATCTAACTAGTAAAGAGGCACTGATTTCAAATGTGGCTGTGTTAAGCAAACTGTTCCTGGCATTATCAAAAGCCACAGCAAGCCAATTCAGAATATCAAGAGAGTGAGTTTCATGTGTCATAAACCAAAAGACTTCCTTGGATTTCTGTCTTGTATAATATTTCTGTTCACCAATGCAGTTCATTATTCCTTGTGCATCTGTGAATCATGGTCTCCAGTGAGCAAGCTCAGATTTCATGTGTATTTAAAACGTGTGTTGTAGCCGAGAGTCTCCTGTGACAGACATCCAGCACAACATGACTTTTTCAAGCGTAATTGGGACTTTACCTCAAATATCCCTGCCCTAAAAATTAACAACACCTTTTCTCTGTGTTTGACAAAGGTACACGTGTCTCAGAGTGGTGGATCGCTTTTCTGTGTGCTGAGAATAAAATGTCCTTCATGTGTACTCTTCTATGTAACTGTCCCCACCATGTTGTCTGAGTGAATTTGATTGAAAGTCCTGAACTGGAGAAGGACATTGCCATTCTCAGCCCCAACAGAAGTGGCCCCTTTCCTTGGTATCTTTTCTAAGCATACCAATGATATCCTTACTCTGGCTTTGTCTTCTAGGTGCATCAATATATCCAGGAATTTGTGGAACCACAGTAAGAATTAGAAGGGAGAGGCCCTCTTCCTATGCACAACCCTGTGTGGCCACAAGGGAGCCACATTTTGGAAGATGCTAAGTCAATCAGGAGCAAGTCCTTTAGGAACCTGTCCCATAGATCAAGGCCGACAGTGACTCCTGCAAAGCTGGAATGGATGATCTTGTCATAAAGTGGGAAAATGCTTTTTAAGAAAGTAATTAAGTATTTGGTTGCCTTGGAGCCGGATGACTTTCGGAGTTTAGTTGTCCTGTCAAAGAAAATATCCAGGATTCTGCTTGATAGTGTCCTGTGTTATAAGCACATTCAGGGATACCACAGCTGAGAGCCCAGTGTAGAGAGGTACACTAAGGTTAATAAGAAACTGGAAAGTGGTCAAAATGAAGAGGGGGGATTCCAGGAGGCTGACTATAGTAGGATCCTATAAAGCAGTGGTTCTCTATCTTCCTAAGGCTGTGACTCTTCAACGCAGTTCCTCATGTCGTGCTGATCTTCAACCATACGATGATTTTTCTGTTGCTACTTCATAACTGTCGTTTTGCTATGGTTATGAACAGTAATATAAATCTCTGGTATGCAGGATATCTGATATGCAACCCCTAATCCCCAAAGGGGTCACCAGCCACAGGTTGAAAACTACTGCTATAGAGGAATGTTGGTAGCTAAGGGATCTTCAACATAACACTGTTGATTATTCAAGTCTGTATTTTCGATTTTGATACAGATGCAAAACATCTGTCTCCTCTTCAATTTTCAGAGACAGCACCCCAACCTCATTTCCGTGTACATTTGCAAAGAGATATTTTCTTGTGGCACATTTTCTTTTATATCTGATCTTCTTACAACTCTTAAAAAAATACCTTTTGATTATATTATCATAGTAATGTGATTTGATATTATTTTATGTTTATTGTTTGCAATTTGTCTTGGATGCCCAAATGTACCTAGGTCTTAATTCTATTTCTAATTTCCAAGTGCCTAGCCTATGTGATCATAGCAAACAGAGATTTTCACTTGATAATGAGCCCAGGGTCAACTCAGATAAGTGAACAGGAAGCAGTTTGGTTTACAGTTTTAGGTCAGGCATTAGCTTAGAGTAGAAAGAGCAATAACCAGAAGACAAGAACAGACATAAAAACTAACTCAAACAAACCTCTTCCTCCCTCTCCTCTCTGCTGACTCATCTCCTCTCTGCTGACTCATCTCCTCTCTGCTGACTCATCTCCTCTCTGCTGACTCATCTCCTCTCTGCTGACTCATCTCCTCTCTGCTGACTCATCTCCTCTCTGCTGACTCATCTCCTCTCTGCTGACTCATCTCCTCTCTGCTGACTCATCTCCTCTCTGCTGACTCATCAAGTGGCAACAATCTTCACTTCATCTGGGTCTTGTCCCCCTCTATTGCATTGCTTGAATTGCTCAACAAAACCTCGGCGGGCTCATTTTACCTTCTATATCCTTCCTATTTTAAAAATGTATCAGTGTCACGACAATCAAGCATGATTGTCAAGCTTGGCCATTGGCAATTTTCCATCCCTAACTTCTAGTCTGCATGGAGTAAGATGATAGCAGAGTGCAGTAGGGGTTTTCTTTCTTTCTTTCTTTCTTTCTTTCTTTCTTTCTTTCTTTCTTTCTTTCTTTCTTTCTTTGTTTGTTTTTTAAGTGATTAAAGAATTTTAGTAGACATTTCTCTAAGATATTTATAAATGGCAAGTAACTACATGAAAGAATAATTCATAATCCATTAGGGAAATGGAAATTAAAACCACAGTAAGACACTACTTTATATGCATTTAAAAGACTACTATATAAAGCCACACAATATACAATTCTTGAAAATTGTTTGCGAGGATGTAAAAAGACTAAAACCTCCAACACTGTTTCATTCACACATTGGGAATGCAAGATGATTTAGTCAGTTTGGGAAATAGTTTGCCAGCTCCCCAAACTGTTAAATCAGTCAAATAAACATCCCTCAGTGGTTAAGGGGCAGGGTTTCCTAGACTGATGAGATTTAGCAGGGATTTAGTGTTTTCTGTCCCTTGTATCTGGACCTAACTTGTCTGGAGCCACCTTTGAAAATGAAACATCAGGGGGACTGGCGAGATGGCTCAGGAGTTAAGAGCACTGTTTGTTCAATTCCCAGCAACCATATGGTGGCTTACAACCATCTGTAATGGGATCAGATGCCCTCTTCTGCTGTGTCTAAAGACAGCTACAGTGTATTCATAAAAAAAAAAAAAAAAAAGTAAAGAAATCTTACAAAGGAAAAGCAAAAGAAACATCAGATTTTATGCCTCCCAAATGTCTTCCTCTGCTCGTATGTGCTTTTGCTTTGATTTGTTTTTGGTTGGTGTTGTGGTTAGATTTTAAGGCCAACTTAACAAATCTTAAGTCAAGATATACATGTGAGCAATTCTGTAGGAGATGTTCTTGACTGCTAAGTGGTGTAAGACAGTCCATTCCAAGTGTGGGCAGAAAATCCTTAGGGAGATAGATATGGGTTGAAAGAAACCAACATGCGTCATTCCTCTGTGGTCTCTGCATCAGTGCCTGCCTCTGGGTTCCTACCTAGAGATTTAGCTGTGGTTTCCCTAAGTTACCTGGAACTATAAGATGAAATAAACCCTTCCCTGCCTCTGTGTGCTTTTGGTCATAGAGCTTCTCACAAAAGAGGCAAACTGGACCATTGTTTTGGGGTTTTTTGTTTTGTTTTGTTTTGTTTTATGTTTATACTTTCTTGTTCGACTCACAGCCCCCAGCATGCTAGGCTAGCTCCCCATGGCTGATGGCCATTCTTACCCTCTGAGCGTACCTTTTATATCTAAGATCCAAATCTGTAGTTTTACAATGCACCATCTTGCAGGATCAAGTTATTTTCATATTTCTGCCCCACACTTACAAAAGCTCCCGCCTGTTCCTTTTTAATTTGGATGAGAATGAAATTTCCTATGAAAGAGCAAAGACTTTTGAAATGTCTCCAGTCACATTTCTGCCACATGGACACTGTTCAGCTTTTTATTTCCTGTTGTGTTTTTTTTTTTTTTAATTTTTTCTGAAGTCTTTTTTTTTTCCCTGCAAATAGTGTCTTAATAGTCATTTGCCAAAAGACATTTCAAAGAAATTTTTATTTAGTTATAAAAATAAAACTTTGGATACTACTTAACCTGGATTGATTATAAAGATATAGAACACAGATTATGGAATTAGTGAGTTTGGGTATATTAATATTGCTCTTTGTGATGGTAATTTCCTTTCTGGGACCTTTCAGGAATCACTTTCACTTCAGTGGAAGAATTTAGGAAAACTATGAAACCAGTTGGTCAGTGAGTAAATAAATTGAATATATTATTTTATGCTTTTAGACTGTTTTGCATATTCCTTCATTCGCTTATTGAAATAATCTCCTGAAATGTGTCAGACTGTTGTTTTTTCCCCATACTTTAGGCAGTATGGATAAATAATAAATCAAACTCTTAAACACATCCTTCTAGCTTGTCCCTGACAGAAATGTTATCAGCATGATGCTGAGGTCAGATACAGATGGAGAGAGCAAAGAGTCATTCTTACTCAAGGGATCAATTAAATACAAAAATAGAGTATTTCCAGAGAAGCGATGCAAAAAAAGACCAAAGGTCACTGGCACCTAGCTCCTAAGATTAGGAAAGAAGTAAACAGCTAATTTTCAAAGACAAAAAGACTTTACCACTAGTGGGATCCTCACTGCCTTTCTAAATGTGTCATCTCCATATTTTCTTCCCATATTGGGCCTGGCTCCATGTTTACCAGTAGGAAAAATCGATACACTGATAGGACTGAGTTTTCTTTAGTCTCTTTTGTTGAATGCAGTCTGGCTTCTAAATGTTTCCATGGATCTGTTGTCAGGTTGGTTGTTAGTATCTGATCTTTCTTTAAATTCTGTGAGACATCTTGATTCTAAGGAGGGTAACAATAGACCAGCTTTTCGTACCTCTTAGCTTGAATGGACCCTTGCAACAAAGGATTAATTAAAAATAAAATGTCCCAGGAAGTGGTCTTTTGTTTTTTCTTTCTTTTATAAGATATCTAAGTTACCGGAACTGGCTACATTGTAACAATGTGGTTTTCAGTTCTCACTTATACAGTGTCATCAACACAGAGCAGTCTGGACTTGGAATCACTGGTGCTGTGAACTGTGGGGATGTCCATCAGGAAGGATTACTGCTGCCCAGTGGTGCAGCTCCATTGGTGTGTCTGGTTGGGTCCAGCATCACCTTATTTGGTAAACATTTTTTTTCCCCTCCTGTTGGGAGGAGGAAGGGAGCCTCATATCAATTCCTGTGTTGCTTTTAAAAAGGTAGAGCAAAACCAGAGAGCTTTTCTCTTGTGACTCTAGCTTAATGTAATCTTGATGCCAACATGCTAGATTTTTGTTGTGGGTACCTACCAGATACACCTCTCCTTTAGCTAGTCAAGCTTAACGTGATGGGGTCAGTTGCGTTCCTGGGGAGTCAACTGAATCTTTTTAAGTGTCCTTTTACTTGCTTCTGGGCTTTTTATTTGTTTGTTTGTTTGTTTGGTTGGTTGGCTGGGTTTGACTGCTTGTTTGTTTGTTTTGGGTTTTTCCCTTTCTAGGACACAGGGGCTCTCTGCACAGTGTTATTCTATTAAAGGACTGTAGGGCCCTCTGCACAGGATGAGTCCACTCTAATACAAATGGGCTCCCTGCACAGAGTGATTCCACTCTAGGACTTAGTGACCCGTGCACAGGGTCATTCAATTTGGCCACTGTGCAATAGCTACTGAGTGTCTTGCCCTGCTCTTGTTTTTAATGACTCCCGACAAAGGAACCAGTCTCATCGCTCTGGTTGCCTCTTTCTTAGTTCTTTCCTGCTTGCTAAACCACAGCTCCATTGCAATGGCCCTGTTTTGTTGAATCAGGGGGAACTTTGATCCTCTTCTACACACACCTTTAAGCTACTTTAATATTGAACTCAAGCAAGAGCCCCTGTTCTCCAAATCCCAGTTGACTGAGCGTTGTGTTACCCTCTTGCACTTTTCTTAGAAGGGTTCTCCTCATGTCTGCATCCACTCTTCCCTGGAGGGATGACCCTTGCTGCCCATCCCCTGTTCTAGGTGCTACTGCTCTTAGACCCAAAAACCAGTGCACTTTGCCTTCAAATCTTCCATTCCACCCCCCCACACCCCCCCCCAGTGCATCCTAAAGCTCAAGTGTAATTATCCCCACAAAATAGCTGAGGAAACTAAGACTTGAAAACTTAAAGGATATGTTAGTCATCATTTAGATGGGAGCAGAAGTAGATAAGAAAAATTTGGGTCTGATGAGTCTCCTGGAGTTACTTACCATGGTTATTTTCTGACATATCAAACTGCATTTTCTAATTATTATAACATGGTGGGTAAACTTGGGATGAGCACATGATAATCTAATTTATCTTAAGCCTATGAGTTATTTATGCTACTTTAACATTTTCTTCTATGTCATTATAGAATGTTTTAACTTAAATTTTAAAGGAAATTATCTTTTGAGCTGTGTTGCATTTCCTGAAAGCCACCTGGCTTTGTCTTACAGCACAGCAGGCTTTTACTAAATACTCTGCCCATGTTGACAGTTATCCCCAAACAGGTCTAGATATTGCTAAATCCAGGAACAAATACTACTGCCATTTAAGAAATAGAAGATAAAAGCCGGGCGTGGTGGTGCATGCCTTTAATCCCAGCACTTGGGAGGCAAAGGCAGGCAGATTTCTGAGTTCGAGGCCAGCCTGGTCTACAAAGTGAGTTCCAGGACAGCCAGGGCTATACAAAGAAACCCTGTCTTGATAAAACCAANAGAAGAAGAAGAAGAAGAAGAAGAAGAAGAAGAAGAAGAAGAAGAAGAAGAAGAAGAAGAAGAAGAAGAAGAAGAAGAAGAAGAAGAAGAAGAAAGTCTTGTGAAATACCATGCATTTTTATATATCAGAGCTGAGTTCATCTCCTTTGTTACTATTTATCCAAATTTTACTATTTGGTGAAGTAGAGTTCTCTTTTACCCATTAGAAGGGAAAATGAACTTGGCATAATTATGAACAGTCTTAGTTCTTTCAACAATATTTCATTTTAAGTGCTTTTAAATGAGTTTTGAGTTGTTTGGAGTCTGCACATTTGGAAGTCAGTGCCATTTCTTGGATGATTTGCTAATGTAGATGAATTTAGCACGAGTGGAGAAAGGCCATTACGTTCCTCCCATCCTTTGTTTATTGTATAATATCTTCGGGGAGCGTGTTTTCTGATTTTAGCAAACTAATAAGAAATAGACAAGTCCTGCCCTGAGAAACAATGTTCACTGAGTCATAAAATTTTCATATTATCTATAGTTAATATAGGCATGGCTATTTGCAATGGAATCAAATTAGAAGTTCCCTTCTGCCATCACCTGGAGATCAATGCTGCCACCGAGCCCACTGCTGTTACTGAAGAGAGTACACCCTAACGCTTCATTTGGAAAATGAGCGTAATATGCCATGCATGCCTTTGAAAGCATGTTCAGTGTGCTCCTTAACTGATGCAGCTCTAGATTCCAGTTTGTCTCTGTCAGTAACAAATATAATGAGACACTAATTTTCAACTCCAATTTTCACCATGAAATTGAAACATGAAGAAGATAACATTAGCCCAATTGTTTTGTGGATGTTTTTATTCAGAGTTTATGTGAGCGTGCATACAAAGTAAGTTCCCTTTCCCCTTTCCCATCTTTCGGAGCGACTGAGATGCATTGGCCTCTGAAATTCATTCTGGCTCATGTGGGTTACTACACATTTTTTAATCCACATCTGCTAAGGAAATATGTTAAACTACTCCCACAAGGCAAACTGTATACACATATATTTTTTTTCAGTTAAAGGATATTGTAGATGTTATAAAAAAAAACTTTGTACAGCTCTTAGTATCAAGTGCACTTAATTCTGTTTTTTCAGGTTTGTTTATTTAGGCATGAGACTTAAAAGGAAAAGTCAATCATAATAATTCGTAACTGACTATAAAACTGTATTAATATTGATTATTTTTACTTTAAAAGTTACATACTACAGAAAAGGAGAAATTAGAGTCATACTTTGGTTGCAAAAGTAATCTATTCTATAGTATAGTCAATTCTATAAATATTTATTCTTTTATATTTCATACACCTCCATATAACTATAAAAATAAATATAGTTAGGTCTAACAGATCACAGCTAGTAAATTTATTTTAGCTATTTTTTCTTTACTATAACAAGTTGAACATTGACTTAATTATTTGTAAGTTGAACAATAACCATTTGGAGAAAGAGCTATGAAAATCAACATATTTCGCAGCCATTGTTTTCAATGTTATTTGAAAACAATGTTATTTGAAAATATTTGTACATTCTAGTGATGATAGAACCCATCAAAGGAGTGGACCTTTGATGTTCTCTATGCTGCTGGGTTAATTATGTTTCTGTATTCAGACTCCACACTATCCACTATTCATTATCATTTGAGCAGCTCAAAGACTTACCGTTCCATCTTGTTCTTGTTGCCAAGAAAGCTTCAGAACTCATTATTGCAGAAAATTTATTACTCAACAGTAAAAACTGGAGTGAATACTATTAATAGCTTGTAAATTTTCTCAACCAAAGAGTCAAGATGACTTTTAAAGACCATCTTTTGGTCATGCCATGAAGATAAAAAGGCTCTGAATTTGCGCATGTGTACAATATGTTCCCAGGTCGTGCCCCTACCTTTCTAAGTGTACTGTGCTGGACACCGCAACTTCTATGTTGTTCAAAGGTTAGTGCAAGGACAGAAGAACATTATGATAGGATTTGCAGTAATCACTTTGCCCCTTGGTTTTCCAAAAATCTTTAGACGAAATGTGATTTCGTCTTCAACATCTCCAGCAGTCAATCAAAATGCAAACCCTTACTGGGGCTAACCTTGAAATGCTTATTTTCCTGTTGGATTACAGAGAATATAGGAATGCTGCTCAGTGGCAGAGAATTGGCTTGCTATGCACTAGGCCAGTGCGTTACAATTAGACTGAAAGAGAAAATTTGGTGTCTTGTCCTGTGGTGGGGTCGAGTAATTACCTGTTGTGTCCCAAGTACCTCAAGTCAGAGGGAAGGATTTGGAGGCTGCTTATGGCAAGGAAGGGTGACATTTCAAGGGAAATGATAGACTGCATGTCCTAATAACCCAGATATACTGAATCCAAACGTCTCACCCTGCATCATAAATATGTGATGTCCATAACATATAAAACTTGCAAATGGGCTCTTAACAGGTAGACAGATTATCAGCTGATTAAGACACCAGTATAGAAAGTGTTAGCCAGTGCTGCGCCTGTATTTCAGATGGATATGCTTAACATGCAAACCAGACCGTGTGAGCAGAAGAGTCAGAGCTTTTGCCTGGCCCTCCTTCCCTGTCCTTCTCCACTCTTCTCAGTGTCTCACTCTTCAGAGTGGCTGCACATTGGACTGAGTGGCACAAACGGCTTTAAACCCTCCTTTGTCTGAACTGTCCTCAGAGTGCTACGGTTTCCTCCCTTCTAACCAAGGTAAACTCTTTTGATGAAAGGGAAAAAAAATTTCAAAACCCCAGTTCTTTATTTAAGAAAATATATTATGTATTTTAAATTATGTGTATGTGGGTAGGAGGCATGAGCACAGGAACACAGGTGGCTATGGAGGATAGAAACAGTTGTATCCCCATAGAGCTAGAATAATACATGACCATAACACGGAGAAGTGAGCTCAGATCCTCAGCCAAAGCAGGATGTGCTCTTCATCCTTGAGCCACCTCCTGAGCCTCAAACCGACCTCCTGTGACCTTCCCTAGTCTAAAGCTAAGCTAGAGCATCAACCCAATCAATGAATTCTATTATAAGCTGCACTCCTTCGCCCATGTAAAGCTTGTTGAGTCCCAAGGAAGGAGATGTTGTCTATATCATGTAAATCATGTTCCCATCACGATGCTCTTTCCTGTGTTCTACGTTCTAACTCTGACTGTGCTCCTGGCAACGTCTATTCATTTGATAAAAAGTGAATATCTCAAAGTTGCACTGTCTTGTGGGCTGAAATTGTTTCTGATCACCATTAGTCCATGAAAATAGTGTCCAACTCATACCACTTTACAAAAATCCAATTCTATGATTTCTACAAAGAACTTACCGTATTTCATGCAATATAATATTCAGTGTAAAACACCTTTTAGGGAGATGTCTGAGGGTGAGGACACCCTGAGTAGTTATTTATTTAACACCTTAAATGGGTAATATTTAATTAAGGAATTTAAAACTATGCTAAATAGTTCATTTTTTAAGGGGAGGGAAGAAGGAAGGAAAAGAGAAAGGAAGGAAAAGAAGGAAATGAAAAAGAGCAAAGGAAGGAAGAAAATATGTCTCAAGTTATGAGAGGAAAATTATAAATATAACAACCCATAGAGGTCCAATTAGTTGGAAAGAAATTGTTCTCATTATTTAACACTGGAAAAATATTTCAAACAAGACTTTATTTAATAATGTTCAACAATAACAATAACAGCAAAAAACACCACTTAAGTTGAGGGGTCAAAATACATTAGAAAATATAACTGTAGTGACAACAGTATGACTTCACCAGGATTCCTGTGTATAAGATCAGTATTCATAACTGAATGGATTCTTTTCAGTGCTAAAGATTAAAGCCATGGCATCGTACATGCTAGGCCACTGATCTATCACTGAGATACACCCTCAGTTCTCCACATTTAGTCTGTGCACTAGCTGACTATCTCCAGATGAAATAAAGTGAGGTATCATACTTACAATAACATCAAAAAATAAAAAGCAATCGACGAACAGTTAAACAATATAACTGCATGTTATACTGGAACTGAGAAAGTCTGACATTATTAAAATAGGAACATAACCCCTAAATGATCTAGAGATTCAATACAATCTCTGGTGACTGTATATTTGAGAGAATGTGGCAAGACGATCATAAAAGGTATATATAAAATCAAGGGCCTAGAGTAACCAGAACTATTTAAATAGAGAAAACATCTAGAAATGCCATACTATTTCATTTTGGAACTCAAAGACCGTAGAAATTAATACTGCATCTTAACAGTTGTGATTTCTTCCTGATTCTGAATATATTTCCAGTATCTCTGCTCTTCAGCTCCAAATTCTTAAGTATATCCTAAAACTTATATTCTTCCAATTGAAGTGTTTTTTATGTTTCTAGATTATGTAATCACCCTGTAAATTATATATAAATTTTCATTGTGCAGACCACTGTTCTCTATTGATTGCTGTGAACTTTTAGAATTATATTTAATTTTAGAGGTAAATATTTAAATTTAGAGATAAATCTAATATTATATGAAGATCTATCACACGTCCTTATTAACAGACACGGAAGGGATAGGGAACAAATAGCAGAACAGAAAAATCCCTGCACAAATTAATGACAGATATCAAATTGCTAATTTATCAATAATATAAAAATCACCTACCTAAATAATAATATCTAAATAATAAATGATTTCCAGCTCATGCACAAAATATTTCTAGAAACTCATTGCTTTTATTTTAAGTAGAATACTCTTTTGATAAGGTTTCTATACCTCATTTTCTTTGTTTGTGTTTGGGATTCATTGGCATACAGATTCAAATCAATTGACCTTTACATTTATATTCATGGGGTACAGTGTAAGTGTGACCCTCACACCTGCTGAACATGAGAATGAGAGCTGAAGCAATCACCTGTGGAAAAGAATTTAATTCTCCATGGCACAATTTTCAGAGTTATTATAGGCTCATTCCAAAGCAGCAGAGTGACAATATACTTGCCATAAGAAAGAGAAAACAGAATCCACATTGAAATGTGAATTTAATATTACTCATATATGATATAGAGGTTTACAATTTGGTCATAGGTTTTGTTTTTGTGCTGTTGGCACCAGGGGCCACTAATTAAGAGAAGCACACAGCTCTCTGAACTCTGAGCTGTCAGTTGACTTGAGGCAGAGAATACATTTTATCAAACAGAGCATCAAGGATGCAAGTGTGGTATACTTTCTCTTCTTTTTCTGTTCTGTCTCCATATTATGTATCAAATGCCAGATATAAACTCACATTTCCTCATCTTTGTCTCAGGAATCACTGTTTTTCCTGAACTCTATAAGTGTTGCTGTTAGAGATTGGTGGTGGAGAGAGGTTAAATCCTAAAAGAAAGCAATAATATTTCAGTTATACTAAAATGCCCACCATTAACAAAACCATAAAAAAGCCTTCCATTCTTAACTTGAAGTTTCTCAGGTGTGGGAGAAGAGCATTGTGTGTTTTCTAAAATGAAGAGAAAGGCAGATTGATGCTGAACCTGGCATGACCATCCATTGTCCCCAAGGGTTGGATGTGACTCCTGACATCCTTATTTCTGAACAATGTTACACCACACCATGCTGAAATTCTCTGAAGTATAGAACATAGATAACTCAAGTGGGTATATACTCCTAAAGCTATAAAGCATAACACATACCAATAGGTAATTATCATGCAGAATTTATATAATCGTAAAAAAGGTTATCTTAGCAGCTGTAAGATAGATAACATTTTGTTTGTGGAGAGGAACAGAGATTCACAGCTACTTACTTACTGATTCTATAACATGTAGAAGTGATAGCATTTTCAACTTGCAATGACAGAAATGGATGAGACCGATCATATTCTGATGCTGTAGTCTGCTCTGTGGAATTGATGGGTTACATAGTCATCAAAGGCAGAACTCACTTTCTTCTAGTACTTTGAGGCAGAGCAGTGAGTGGCATTACTTGGGAATCCTGGTTTCTAAATGTATAATGCAAGCCTCAGGACATGTAGTTTTTATTAGTTACAGAAAGAGGTTCAAAAACATATCAGACACATATATGTGCTGATGTGATTTAACTGGTTTTTCAACAAGATAGAAAATGAAACTGTAATTCATTTGAGGTTACAACTGAGGAAAGGAAGTCCAGGGTCAAAGTTTAGAACCAGAATAATTCAGTATCAGAATTCAATACCAAGAAGGCAATGCGTGCTACTTTTGAGACCAAAGGTTATTTTTCCCCCCTTCAGTTCTGTAGTCACCATGGTCCAAGGGGAAAAAAAGTTATTCGAATTGTCTTTGCTTTGGTCTCCTTGACTACCACAATGGAGCTGATTAAAATACTTTGCAGAGCCTCGGTAAAGATTGAGAAAGAAGAATTTTGCTCACATACAATGCACATCTCAATGTCACATAGATACCAGAACGTGCATTATCATTATCCCCATGCTGCTGCTCCCTTTGGAATACAAGTCTCATTTTATATTTGAGTGTTGATTATTTTAAAAGTAACTGCAAAGTCACATAGTGATTCATTGAAATCAATGATTTGTTTCTGCCCAGCAGAATATATCCATGGAAGCATTTACAAATTGACAAGAAGAAATCTCTCAGAAAGATTGATGTGAGAGTCCACACAACTCATCAGCGTCATACTTCATAACTCTCTCCAAGTGCGAATTGGCAATAATTTTATATATCTAAAATAAATATTAATTTTTGATTTGATAAAGTGGTCCTAAAGGAGAGTTGAAAATAAAATACCCCAGAAATAACAGAATGCTATTTGCAGGAGATGCAGTAAATATATGATTTATCCTTCGTGCCAATAATGTTGCTAATTCATAATTTTGACAGGAACCCATTCCAAGTCATTTGTAAGAGACAGAAATTGTCAAAAAGCTTTTATTACTCAATTAAGGAATCCATATGAAATTGATTACATGTGTCTTCTCAAATGTTTTATTTTTCTAGAAAATTCACCTATTCAATCAAACAGCAAATATTAGTTTGATTCCTAGTCTCAGGAATTCAAAAGATAAAAGGAGCCTGGGTTAAGACTTGAGAGAGTTTACTCTCCTGTTGGTAAGATTATCATAAGAATATATACATATACATATATATATATACATGTATATATACATGTATATAATATATATAACAGCACAATATATAGATATAATGGTGCAATATATAGGATTTAGATATAATATTGTAATATTTTAGATATAATAGTGTAATATTACATATATATATATATATATATATATATATATATATATAGTGTGATAATACACTATACAGTGGTTACAAGTTTTATGAGTCAAAAGTACAGCTAATAAGAAGGAGGACATCCAAGCCAAATGTCAGATTAAGGCAATCTTGAATGCAGAGGTCACACCTTCATTGATACAGACAGAATGGACAGATGACAGGCCAAGATGTTAGCACAGGATGAAGAACCCAGATGATGGAACATGATAGCAAGTCAAAATGATGGACAAAAGCTGGCTTTTGTAACAAATAATGGGATTGTGCCTCGTATAAGACATGGGGAAATTGGGGAATTCCACGTCTGGCTGGTGGATTCACCATGCTCAGATTTTTAGTGGTCCTTGATTTTGCTTCCTGTACAAGAATATATCATGTGGTCTAATACTTCCCAGAGAAAGTAGATATTCAGATTTTTATATTAACTTCCTTTAGAAATAGTAGCAGCTATTTTATTTATTTGATAATTCACTTTAAAATGGCCTAATATCATTGGGCGGGTATGATATTCAACCCCTTTAATTCCAGCACTTGGGAACCAGATACAGACAGATAACTGTGAGTTAGAAGCCAGCCCAGTCTACAAAGGAATCTAAGACAGCCAGGGCTCTGTTACACAGAAAAATTCAATCTTGAAAAAAATAAAATAAAATAAAATATAATGGCTGAACAACACATATTTACTCATTCGGATTGTCCCGTGCCCTACCATTTTGCATTTGTGCTGTGAGAGGGTAAAAAGAAAAACTGGAGGGTAAGAACAGTTTCGGAAGCTTAAGACTTCATTGGAATTTCTAGTATAGTTGCAGTAGTGCTAAAGTCACTCAACTTTCCATTAGCACAGGTATGTATCTAAAGGCACAAGTGCATCTCTGTTGTAGAAAGCTACCAAACAAACATAAAAATGAAGAAAAGGACTATGATATGTGAATATATCTATATAAACGTTAAGGTCTTATTGAAGGGTAAGATAAAAACATTAAAGTCTTCGTGTGGTTACAACACGTTGGTTGTATCTTAGAATTGCAGAAAAGAGTCTTCAACACTGCTAAATGATAGCAAAGACAAGAGGGAATGCTCACATGTACAATCATGAGAACAGGATCAGTAGAGACAGGATGCTTTTGAGACATTCTTGGCTTTTTTTGTTTTGTTTTATTTTGTTTTTAAGTAATTTCATATGTGGACTATCCATATCAACAGCTATTGTTGAACTGGCAAAGCCAGATTAAGCCATGTGTATATTTAGCATTTTTCTGCTGCTTCACATATGGAGGAAGGGCACAGTATCAGAATATTCCGTTCGGAAGAATACCATGCTTCTTGAAAGCCAGTATACACTAGGTTCAAGGCCACTGTTAATCAATATTCATCAAACTGGTTTCTAAACTCGAAATTTACAATTGCCAGCCATACCTATAGGATTATGTTGATGGACCCTTCATGTTTTGAATTTGACCTTCCAGTTGAAAATGGGAAGATCAAGGTAGAAATTTTTGAGAAAATCAAACAGATGGTAAAATTGTGTATATCTTCATCACCTAACACATGTAGAATGCCTTTGAATTGTATACCCACATCATGTTCTCCTAAAGTAATTGAGATCTTAAAATTCAGGAAAGCACATGGTAAGCAAAAGCAAGAAATCCTGAAACTACTATCTTCAAGAAGAGGTAGAGAGTGTTTCTACCTAATTTTCCCATGAGTATGCCTTTGGAAAATGACAACCCCTTTCCTTTATAGGTGGGCAAGCATGATATTCTGAATATCAGATGGGCTGATGGTCACTAGAAGCAGAACAGACCATGTGTGTCACAGGTTTCTGTTATCCTCCTGAAAGCCAGAAGATGCATGCTCATCTTAGGGTTGTCTCCAAATCAGAAGGGAGTAAAATGTCCACCAGAAGAAAGATCCAGAAACACATATCCCATAGTTCTGATCTTAGCAGAGTTGGCCAGCCATTCCTTTAGACATCAGCTATGCCATTTTCTATAATTAGTGTTTACAGCTTAAGGAATATAGGAGCACTGTTCACTGTCTGTCATCACCGCAGCCTTCTTGCAAGTAAACTATCTGTGAGGTCCTGCAAATTGGTATTTTCTTTCTTTAAAGTGCTGAAACTAAATCCTAACACAAGTGTTTTCCTCATTGCAAATACATCTTAAGTGCTTATGCTCAGCTTATGTTTAACATTACCTTGCTCTAGTATAGCTGGCTAAATAAGGCATAAGGCACAGTGCAATAGAGGAACTGATCAATAAATAGTTAGCAAGAGGCATGACCATCCAGAGACTGTCCCACCTGGGGATCCATTCCATATACAATCACCAAACCCAGACACTATTGTGAATGCCAACAAGTACTTGCTGACAGAAACCTGTTATATCTGACTCCTGAGAGGCTCCAACAGTACCTGACAAATATAGAGATGGATGCTTACAGCCTACCATTGAACTGAGCTAGAGAAAGTACCCAAGGAGCTGAAGGGGTTTCCAGCCCCATAGGAGGAACAACAATATGAACTAACAAGTACCCCAAGAGCTCCCAAGGGTTAAACCACCAACCAAAGAGTACACCTGGTGGGACTCATGGCTCCAGCTAAATATGTAGCAGAGGATGGTCTAGTCAGTCATCAATGGGAGGAGAGGCCCTTGGTCCTGTGAAGGCTCTGTGCCCCAGTGTAGGGGAATGCCAGGGCCAGGAAGCAGGAGTGGGTGGGTTGGTGAGCAGGGGGAGAGGAGAGGGGATAGGGAGTTTTCGGAAGGGAAACCAGGAAAGGGGATAGTATTTGAAATGTAAATAAAGAAAATATCTAATAAAAATGTTAAAAAAAAATTACTGAATCAGGATCTAAGGATGAAGTAAGGAAACTCCCTTTGGAAGTCTTCCAGGGCATCTTTTTAAAAATTGAGAATCACTCAAGTAGATGTTTTATTATTTCTACACTCCTCTTACCCTATGTCCTGGATAAAAACATAGTAAAATTTAAAAGAAAGAAAGAAAGAAAGAAAGAAAGAAAGAAAGAAAGAAAGAAAGAAAGAAAGAAAGAAAGAAAGTTAACAAGAGAATGAGAGTGAGTGAGCAAGAGAATGAGAGTGAGAGAGACAAAGAGACAGGAGAGAGAGAGAGAGAGAGAGAGAGAGAGAGAGAGAGAGAGAGAGAGAGAGAGAGTGTGTGTGTGTGTGTGTGTGTGCGCGCGCGCGCACGCATGCCTACTAACAGGAGATTGTTATGTTAGGAGCTAGGTAGCACAACCAGGCATGCAGGGTAGACTGAGAAATTGAAAACCTAGCAGCTCTCCTGTCCACAAGGCCAGATTCCTCAGCAGTCTGAATATGGTGATAGAAACCTCATGGTTTTCTGGACAGCGGGTGGTTTTCGTTCCTTTCTGTAAGCCTAATGAAGCTGGGTCCTTATATCCGTGAGGAATGGCAGCAGCTAGTAGTGCGGTTCCTACTTGATTACAGATCCAGTTGATCTGACGATGGAACTTAGGTATCACACAGTTGACTTAATATTTGTTAGTGACATTCACTATACTTTCTTCTGAACCGTGAGGTTTTTAGATACAGTGTCCTGTAATAAAAAGAAGCCCTGTCCCTTATTCTTCTTCATTTTTGGCTGTTTCTGTGAGCATGTCTGTCTTCTCACTAAAGCCCATCTGAACTGTCCCCCATATTTAGTACGGGAGAAAAACATCTTGTATTTCAAATTAGAGTAAATATGGTAGCATGATGCCTCAACTCATTAAAAATTAATATTAATCCCTGCTAATTTGGCAAAAAATGATTGACATCTGAGAGTGGACTCAAAAATTACTGATGCCTTTGAGAGAAGAAAGCTATGCTATTATCAAGTCACAGCTTAAGTGTTTTTCATAGTTACCAACATGTCAAATATTTATTAAAATGGAACTTCACCAAAACAGAGGTGTTAGTGATTGTACAGATGAACTCTGATGCAAAAAGCAAGTCTCTCATAAGCAGGACATACTCTCCAGCTAGTTACTGGATACAATTTCTTCCTAAAGAACATCAGAGGAAACTATAATCACTGTCCTGAGTTCCACAGTATTTACAATGCTGTCAGTATTTGCATTGATGCCTTCTCCATAGTTAGATTGTCTTACAAATCTAAAGGATGATTTCTCACATAGCGCAATAGGTAGGAGCTGAACCAGACCCAAGTGTCTATACTTTACAAGTGGTTCAGTCGTGAGACAAATCAGGAGATGCAGTGGCTTACCTCTAGAGGTATAGAGATAGATGTGTGCTGGGGATTGCTCATCTCTGTTATGGTTGTAGGACCATGCATGATTCCCCTGGATGCCAGATGAGAGCTGCGCATCTGCCCTGACATTCACATTTCAGAGAGAGGAGAGAGGGGGAAATGTTTCTGTAATACTAGAAAAGATCCACTCTTTTTTTTTCTGTCCTGAAAAGTGGGTTTGCAATATAAGAAACTGGTCAGTTTATCAGAAGTGTGGATTCTAATGAACTTCAGAGTACAGATGTGAATTCTGCATATGACAAAGTTCTTGTCATCTTTACTATTATGATAGGCAGAGTGATAAATATATATTGTGCATATTACTTACTACCTTTGGCAATAATAAGTGATGAACCAATGCCCTGGATCATGTAGGCTGTTTTTTTTATTATTTTATGATCACTATCATGACATCTGGCTAGCCTAGTATAAAGGCATCAAAGAAAACATACACAGTAACATCTCCGGATCATCACCATCTGTTTCCTTCTTGAGGCATCTTTCTCTGCCACAGAATGGCTTGTCACAGATAAGGACTGCATCCCCAGTTTGTTCAGTGAAATGAAGGCTCCAGAGAGAAAGGCATGGTATTCAATACCACACGGTCGTTGGTGCACATGATGGGTAAGTTTCATCCTCATCACAAAACATGACAGACCCCGTATCAGCTTTTTCAAACAAGGTTTGAGGCTTAGAGAGTTTTAATACATCACCATATGTTCAGTGTGGAAAACCAAGAGTCAGAATTAAAATCTTTACTGTGAGAATACACAAATGCGGGGTGTTTGGCACTAATATCACGTTCATGAAAAGAAGAGAAGTCTTGATTTTGCTAATGGCAAGGAATCCTTAACTTGAACACTGTATTTTTAGTTTGAATATTCTTCTGAGAATTTTTTTCCTTAATACTGTGTGTAGATCATTTCTGACCCCTCTTCTCACTCCAACTCTTCCCTCCATCCTTCTCAAATGCATGACGTCATCTACAATTATTGTTTTTGCACACAATACATATTTATATATAATGTAAAATCTATACTATATAGTAATCTGTCTATGGTTGCTCCTATGTTTATGTCTTTAGAGTTGACCACTTGGGATACAATGACCTACTGGGGCCTCAGCCCTGTAAAGGACAATTCTGCCTCCTCCCTCAGCAGCTCCTTTTACCTTGGGTGTGGCTTTGTGAAATTCCCACTATCCATATTTATACTGCTTATAGCCCACAATAGATGACTGATAGGAGATGGAACTTCTGTTTTGACAACTACTTTTTTTGTTTGTTTGTTTTTCAAGACAGGGTTTCTCTGCTTAGCCCTGGCTGTTCCGGAACTTACTCTGTAGACCAGGCTGGCCTTGAACTCAGAAATCCGCCTGCCTCTGCCTTCCAAGTGCTGGGATTAAAGGTGTGTGCCACTACTGCCCAGCTACTTTTTAAATTAATTTATCTTTTATATAAAATTTTTTCATCAAATATATTTTGATCAAGATCATATTATTCCCCTTCCCCCAATGCCTCCCAGATCCTTTCCACCTCCATAGCCTCCAAAGGTCCTGTCCTCTCACTCTCCAGAGAAACAAATAGAAACAACAATAGTAACTAAAAAAAAGTAGTAAACAAAACAAAAAACACACATACAAAAACATTGAGTCCATTTTGTTTTGGCAACTGCTCCCAGGCGTAGGGCTTCCCTAGATGGTAGTTTATATAACAAGGGAGACTCCAGTGGAGAAAACTGATTCTCCTTTCTCCAGCAGGTATTAACTGACAACCATTTTCAAACTGTAACATCAGAGGCAAACTGTTAAAGCAAAAGCAACAAAAACAACACCAAAAAAAAAAAAAAAAACAACAACAACAAAAAAAAAAACTTTCAAAATTAGATTGTCCCAATCCCTTCAATTGTACCAGGTGGTTTTCCTAAAGCACGTCATCATCAGTTTTGAACTGCTGGCTTAAAAGCAAGTATTCTTTTCAAACTCTTTTACAGCCAAACACTTCATATTAAAACGTTGTGAAAAGTTGAATCTTATATTCACTTCATGTCAATTGCCATGACATATTTCGGTAGCTACTGCGCCTTCGGGAAGAAGCATTTTTATCCCTTTATCTCCACACAGTTCCTTGTGCTAAGTGCTGTTGGGATGGGTGGTTCATGCTCTGGAGCAGGGCCTTCATGTCTGTCAGAGTTATATCCACCTTTAGTCAGTTGCTGAGGTGGCATGTTCCAAAGTTTCAGAAACCTTTTTTTTTTTTTTCTTTCAATTTTTACTGTTTGGTTTGGTTTGGTTTCTTTCTTTCTTTCTTTTTAAATTATGTATGTATTTATTTTATTTATATGCATAAACTGTCACTGTCTTAAGATACCAGAAGAGGGCATAGGATCCCATTACAGATGGTTGTTAGCCACCATGTGGTTGCTGGGAATTGAACTCAGGACCTGTAGAAGAGCAGTCAGGGTTCTTAACCACTGAACCACCTCTCCAGCCCTGATTTGGTTTCTTTTACAAGGCATGTTCTGACTGACAAGTAGCCCATGCTGGCTAACATGGAACCCTCCTTCACCAAAGTCACAAGAGCAGGTTTTCTAGGTGTGCAGGAGAATGACCTATCCAAGTGTTCTTTTAACTCTGCTCATGAAAGAAAGACCATGTAAGGCTCTTCAGTGACCAGGGCTTGGACATGTGCTATTTAATCATCTTTTTTTCACGGTTCCATTTAAGGTAGCTGTAAGCCTTCCACTCCCCACAGATTCCTGCACTCATTTTTGGTATTTGTAATTAAAACTTTTACAAAAGATGGGGAGCTTCTTACCCAGTTTCCATCATTAGCAATTTTCCTGCTCAGATTCTAGCCTAAAGCCACACAATTGCAGACTTCAAGATAGTCTGCGTAAAGCAAGATGGAATGTGAAGGATAATTGCAAGCAGGAAACATCTCATAAGAGTAATGCAGAGCTGACAATAAATTGCACCTTTTACATTCTCTTCTTCAAATTCGTAATGAAGAAACAGAACTTTCAAGGGATGAAAGCCAAGGAAGGAATTAGAAGGTGTGGTCTTGTGAGAAGAGGTGTGTCACTGGGTGGCAGGCTTTGAAATTTCAAAACTCCACCCCATTTCCAGTTAGCTCCTTCTCTGTCTCTGCTTCCTGCTTGTGACTGAAGCTATACGCTCACAGCTCTTTCTTCTTTAACACCATGCCTCCCTCCCTTCCTTATGCCATTCGCCTTTTCAAATAGTCATGGACTCTAACCTTCTGGATCCATGAGCCCCAAATTTTAGCACTTGATTCTATAAGTTTCCATGGCCATGGTGTTTTGTCTGGCAAAAGAAATGCAAATACAACTTTAATACATTAGAAAAGAAAATGTTAATTTTAAACGCAGATCTCTATTACATCAGTAAATCAATATCCTCATTGACTTAATCAAACGGCTTCATTCCTATTATTTTTTTCCCATTTAGTTCCTATGTTTTAATTCTTTCACTTCAAACAGCTTCATTCCTATTTTTTTTTCCCATTTAGTTCCTATGTTTTAATTCTTTCACTTCAGTTTCTGAAAGAGCATGTATATTCAAAAGGTAGTAGTGAATGAACATTTCATTGATTGGTACATTTGCTTAAAAGTAACTCTGGTAAAGATTATTAAAAATGTCATTTTGAAATTATTCAGCCATGGTGAAAATTGAAAATTATCTATTCTACACTGTCATAATTATTTCTCAATTAAAAAATAATTTAAAGTTAACTACTTTTTAAAGTTACTGCTTATGAACAAGTTTATTAAATAACAAGGATTTAAGTTTTATCTTCCTGAAATATTTTACGTAGCCAGGAGTGATGGTATATTCCTTCAATCCTAAAACGTAGGAGACATAGGCAGAGGCCAGTGGAAAAGAAGAAGGAGAAAAAAAAGGAGAGAAATAGAACTTTCTAGTAGTGATTACAACTGAGTTCATTTAACGTTCAACAGGTGAAAACCCAATTTCACTAAGAACCCACTAAGGGGAAGCTGGGCCTACTTTCCGTCATTTCTGTTCCTACAGGTCTCACCCTCCCATCTTCTCTCTGCTGCTTCCTCACTTAAGCTTCCCCTCCCCTACTCCCTTTTCCTTCCACTGTCCTTCCTATACACACTTCTCCTTATAGCAAGTGCATGAGTAGAGTTTAAATCCAAGCATTTCAGAATGTTGAGAGGATAAGAGCTCAATTCATTCCAGTCATGGGGAAGGGGGGGAAGACTAAGAAGACACAGGATTAGGATTTTAAATTTGAAAACAATAGCTGACCACCGCTCCGTTCTTCATGGATTAGAGAACTGTCTGCTGGTCTCAATGTCTGCAAATAGAGTGATTTTGTAGGAAAAGCAATGGGTGCCTTTGCTGTGCCTCTCAACTTAATCACTTCTGTTTACTTCTGTATGCAGAGAACCCAGCCATCTTCAATATTACAGAACAATCTCTTCATGATTATGCAAAGTCCTTAATTTTATGCCACTGGTGAATCAGAACCTCACTCAATTATCCTGTTTATTTTTTTATTGGTTATTTTATTTATTTACATTTCAAATGTTATGCCCCTTCTCAGTTTCCCCTTCAAAAACCCCCTATTCTGCCTCCCCTTCCTTCTACTTCTATAAGGGTGTTTCTCCACCCACTCACCCACATCTGCCTCACCATTCTAGCATTCCCCTATGCTGGGGCATCAAGCCTTCAGAGAACCCAGGGCCTCCCCTCCTATTGATGTCAGATATGCAGCTGGAGCTATGAGGCAAACCCTTACATTGCTTATTAAGCCAAACGCCACACTGTCTTTCCATATTTGTTTATTTATATCTACCATTCAAACTCCTCTTGAGTCAGTAAAGGTTTTGAAGGCCTTTCATTTCTAGCAAAATTTACTCTTAATTGACACAGATTTGGGGGAGATCTAACTGGGCTATATGCTGAAGACTTGGCTTACTCCAGAATCAATGCTAGTGAGAAGCAAGGTCCTGTTGCGAACACTGCGTGCCCAATGGTACTATCTGAACCGAGGGATCAGCTGCGGAATGGATTTGCCAGCAAAACTAGGATAGAAAACACAGCCCTGGAAAGTTGGGTCCAAGGGCAGGTGCACTGCATTAGTCTTTGTTAGTAGTGTTAATTTCATACATGTATTATGTAAGCACAAGCTCTGAGCTACCTTTAGTATAACTTGTGTTTCTTGAGCTAACAACTTGGACTCACCCTATCACAAAGTATAGTAGAGGTCATCAGATCCCATTACAGAGGGTTGTGAGCCACTATGTAGTTAATGAGAATTGAACTCACGACCTCTGGAAGAACATCCAGTGGGACTCACACTATCGAAAACATAGTGTCTACTGACCTGTTGTAACTGAGCTACACTGTGAATGTTGAGGATGCCTGACTCCACCATACTGTCCTATGTATTACTGACAGACAAGTGCCAAGAGTCCTAGTTCATCGCCACTTGCTTAAGATTTGTTTATCATCAATTTTGCTGCCCAACAAATATTTAATCAAAACCTGGGTTGGTGTGTTTGGGTTTTTCAGGGGTGGAACTTGATCTTAGAATTGAGGATGAAAATCAGCATAAAGTGGCAGGACGTGTGTTATCACGGGATTCTGGATAAGTAAGATGGAGTGAATCAGATTAATACTGTGGCAGTGAGGTAAATACAACATGTACAGAAAGAGAGCAGCTACTTCTGTTTCTCCTAAGTATCTGGGTTAACATTTCAATGGTGACATTTAAGGTGCATGAAATATAATTTGTAATGTTCAATGATGGGGGTAAGAAAGATATTTCCCCCCTAATGAAGTAGGTTGTTAACCAAAGAACATGGTTCCTTTAAAATAAGGAGAACCAACATCATTCAAACAGAAGACCTTGTTCTGGTATTTATTTTCATGGCTATAGCTTTCAAAGACATATATGCCTCTACCTGTAAAAGGAGAGACTTTGCAGAAGCAGGTGTTCTTGAAATCCATGAGCTATTGAAACCCCCAAGGAGCCTTAGGTCAGCTTCTGGCCAGTCACAGAACTCTCACAAAGTTCTCCAGAGATATCTGGTGCTCTGGAATCTTGCTCAAGCTCATGCTTTTACTGGGAAGACTTGGCACAAGGAGTTGACTGCAGGCAAATCAGCTTGGCTTGATGGCATGTGCGAATGTACCCAGGCTCCAAGAGAATGAGGCAGGGAGATGTGAGTTTGTTATGTCCCTGGGCTACATACCAAGACCCTGTCTCAAAATCAAAGGACATGGAAATGGAGGGAGAGAGAGGGAGAGAAAGAGAGAGAATAGACTAATAGGTTCATACTCTCAAACAATGAAATCTCTACAGGAATGATGTTTTCAGGACCCTCACCATAATAGCAAGGACTGGAACCACAGCAAGTATATACTGGACCAAGGGGCAACAGCCAAGATTGGGAATCTGAAAACAGATTAAGGCCATCAACAGAAGTTTTGTCCCAGCCCAACTCATTGGGTAATAATTTTCAAAGGTGAAACGTCAAAGTGTTTGAGGGGATTCATATTATGCTGTGAGAAGTTTGCTCTGTTATTTATACTTTGTTCTATATAATTTGGGGACCCAAAGAAAAATAAGAAAAGGCATATAAGTTTTGCTTCTAAAACTCAAAGATGCCTCTGCTGGAAGCATGCCTGTAATATACATGATATATTATACATTCATTATTCTCAAGTTCTATTATCAAGGCTTTCATGCTTGGTAATAGCATCCAATTTTTCTTAGAGAAAACATACATCTGAATTACAATCGTGTAGCCTGAGCCCTGCAATGCACAAATGCACACCTATGGAAGAGATTCACCTCTGTCCTCCTATTCCTGGTGATTTTTGCCATGAGAAAAGAATGAAGAGAGCTGGTATACCTGCCAATGGAAGGAAATGAAATGTTACAAGGTGCCCTGCACAGCCACTATGTGTGTGGCTATTTTATTGCTGCATCCATTTTTTTTTCTTGTGCTTCCTTCCAATTTGCAGGAGGTGTCCCATGCTCTGAGGACACTGCATATTCAGGGCGAGTACCTGCACTTTGGGACCTGAAACCCTCAGGAGACGAAGAGGGGTCTACTTACTAAAGGCTTGTGGGTGATAGGACCTAGAGTCTGCTGCTTTCTTCACAGAGCTGATCACAGGATTGTGACTTTCCCTCAATGGTTCTAATCACATAAGACTCTGCATAGAACCAATGATCAATAAGTATTGGTGGTCAGCCGTCCTATACCGAAGGATGCATACTATCTTTATCATTCAGCACTCCTTACCTTCACAAAGCAATATAACAATCTTGTGCATTGCCAAAAGTGTTTTGTACCCTTCCCAGTTCTGAGTTATTTTCCAGATAAACTGACAAAGAAATGCCGGAGGGAGAGTATCTCTGATAATTAAAGATGTGGAAAATATGCTGTATATTCTGCATGTATTGTCTTGTGTACTTCTCAAACAAACCAAGATTTGAAATTCTCCATTCTCTCTTATTTAGTATGTACCTATATGGGCTCCTGTTCATTGATGCTCTTAAATTTAAGCTCAGAGAATTTCTTTATTCAGAAGTGTATGTTATTTGTTGAATTTTAACTAAAGTAGAAAGAGTCCTAGAAGAATCTAATCGATTGCTGTCCCCTTTCAGACAGAGCTGCATCTGCAAAGCAAATTCAGAGAGAAAAGACACCCGCCCCACTCATGTCACCCTGTATAGAGTCCCAGTGATCTGAGTAACCTTGCAGAATTTAATTATGGCTCTGACCCTGGATTCTCTGCTGCCTGAGAAGTCCCAGAGCTACTAGCCTTTGATTTCTTTATCCCGTTTTTTTTTTTTTTTAAACAGGTTTAAGTCCTTGGTGGCTTAATACTTAAAGGAAGCTTGCTTTTGACCTTGGAGTGACAGGGTTTGCCCCCTTTGTCAGTGTTCCTTCTGTGTAAAAGGTTGTATGTTACACTGTTATCAGATGTGGGGGCTCATTGAGATTAACTGACTTAATGTAATCTGAATATATTTAGAAAGTAAATCTGAGCATATTTAGAAAGTAAATCAGTTAATCTGCTGTATTAGCAGTGCTTATTGCTTTCAAATGGAATGTTAAAAGGGAGCACATGCTGTACCCAAGACATGCACACAGTACAGTGCTGGAAATATAATTTTGTACCAATCAGGGATTCCATCTTGTTCTTTCCCATAGGGGAGAAGAGAGCCATGTTTTCATTTTTTAAAAGTCAAGCCTGTCTGGCATTCTGAGGATTAGAGTAAGACACGCCTATGACCTAGTTTTTTGAAAAGCTTGCCCTCTCCCATCCTGGCACTGTCCTAGGACTTGACATTTCTTAACAGTTTGTAAGTGATCTACCATGGTCTGAACTGTTGCGGTGCTCTACAACATGGCCAAGAGGTCAGCTAATTAACTCCTCGCATTAGAGATGAAAGGGAACATGACAAATGGCTCAGTGTAGGGTTTCACATATTTGATAATGTGTTTCAAAACTCTATCAGCTGAGCCCACAATATCTCAAATGAAAATTCCTCACACAAACTAAGCCTGGATTTCAGTAAAAGAAATACAGTAGTGTTCGTATATGTTTATGGGGATAACATATAACAATAATTTTCAAAGGATTGGAGCCAGCATCCACTTGAGGATACTATTTTATATCTTTGCTCAAGAGAAAAGATGGAAGAAAGGCATGTGAGTGCTGGGCATGATAGACTATACTTATAAGCCCAGTGTGCTACCAGGTCTCTGCTTTAGTGTTTGCCTCTAGGTTGCTGCCTTGAAATTCTGCCTGGCTTCTCTTAACAGTAGTCTATAACTTGCAAGATGAAATTAGGACCTTTCCTGCCAGGTTGGCTCTGGCCAGTGTTTTACCATAGCAACAGAGAATCAAACCAGAAACTATGTAATATGACTAATAGCAAGACCTGGACTGGGTAGTTATTATTTCCCTGCAGTTTTTTTAATTATGGGACCTTTCTTCATACTCAATACACTGAATTTCTCTTAAGATTGTGAAGGGCTGATATTAATTTCTTCTTTATAGCATAACAATAGATTGTGTTAATTATAAAACATTTAATAGATGGTGATTATTATTTTCAAAATAACCATTTCAAAGCAGGGCTTTCATTTTTCTTACTTTATCCCTGTCCTCTATAGTGTTTATTTGTTTTGATTGAGAAAAGATTTCACTCTGCAGGACAGGCCAGCCTGGAACCCAGTTGTAATACTAGTTAGCCTCAAGTCTGTGATGGTCCTGCCTCAGTCTCTTCAGAATAGGATCACAGGTCTGTGCTCCGACATCTGGGTTGCCCCATGGACTTTCCAATGAGCCACAGTGTCTAAAGTGGTATGTAGAATAAGGTCAAGGCTGAAAGTGGTTGGGTTGATCAGAGATGCGAAAGAAGATATTCTCCACCTATCCATTGGTTGGACTACATCTTCATCTTCAGCATATCATTGTATCAAGGGGTCTAAGTGTTATCGTCTATGGTGACACCTAGAGAAGATGAGAGCTCTTTCGCATCATGTTTCTTCCTGTCTTATTTTTGTCTTTAAGTACCTCACTAAGTAGCCCAGACAGACCTGGAAGTTGCCGTAATGCTCCTGCCTCAGCCTTCTGGGTGTTAGAGTTGCAGGCATGAACCACCATACCTAAATTGTTTCTTCATCCTCCTTGCTGTGCTTTGACATGGAGGCACCATTAAAAATTTATGTGAAATGACTATGAAGTTAATTTTCTATCCTATAATAGAGATATTTTTTTCACTCAAAGATGTTTCACCTAACATGATACCATTGCTCTTAGACAAGATTAAATGAGGAATGGCAAATATTTACCTTTGATGGAGATTAATTTCATTTTGCCACATGAATACTAAAGTTTGGATGAGTTACACTCCTTTTGTATTTTTGCATAGATGGATATGTAGTTCTGATGTATTTTTTTATGGGTCAGAGTTATATAAATGGGCAGATGTTACTTCTTTTATTTCTTGTACACCCCTAAGATTTAGGCTTAGCATTTTAAATTTATATATTTTAAAAATATTATAAGATTGAACACAATTTGAATCTGAAGATGTTGTAATTTTATGAATCTCAAATTAAGGAAGAGATACAGAGCCCAGGGGACAATGTTGTATGGTTCCACTTTGCTTTTATCTTTAATTTTAGAGTGTAAAATTACTTCCTTGACTTACATTGAATCCAATAAAAGCAATACACTGAGGATGTTGATGTCTTGTTGTGAGAAGTAGAACACTGTCATGATAAGAACCAGGCTAACCACAGTCTCCAAAACGGTAGCTGACACATATGCTTCAGTAGTAATGATATTTCTCTGGGTGGAATGCGCACAGAGTACATAGGCTGGGGTTGCCACAGTGTACCCTGGGTGGAAGTTTGCTGCTGTATTGGTGATGGGTAGGATATGCCAGTAAGTCTTATGAAAAGTCAGCTCTATTGTTTAAACTGCTGAGAATGTCCATGAGTCCAGACTCCCATGCTTTTGCAGAAATGATTTTTTATTAGATATTTTCTTTATTTACATTTCAAATGCTATCACGAAAGTTCCCTATACCCTCCCC
>NC_034598.1:38502343-38507809 GCF_900095145.1 Mus pahari
TGTGTGTGTGTGTGTGTGTGTGTGTGTGTGTGTGTGTGTGTGTATCAAGCAGCGCTTTGTATCCTCTGCTCTGAACAGTCATCACAACTGGCATTCACTCTCACAAGAGCCGTGAATCTGTTCTTTGGAGGTAGGATGACTTCCCTCAGAGGACTTACTGTCACATCCATTTCACTGCAGTGATACTGCTTGCTTTCATTCACTCTCTCTCCTCATCAGTGCCACCCACCAAGATGTTGGTGACATTCACTCTGCTCTTTAATTTGAGTAAAAGAAGGGCAATGAGAACATTCATCAATGTCTTGCCAGGTAGGAATGAGAAATAAAAGTCACTATTTGTTGACTGGACCAGAGTTGTTTGGTTTTGCTCATTTGTTTGTTTTTGGCATATGTTGCAATGAAAATTCCCCTAATGTAAACAAAAGTAGCTGAAGCTCAAACAAATGGACCATGTCCAATGTACCGCCATCACTTACCCAGTGGAAAATGTATCATGAACCCATAGCTAAGTGGTCTTAAAGTCCATGCTCTCTCCTTCTCCCTTCCTTGTTATAGACATGTTGGGGAGACAAAGCACAGATATTCAGAGATGTTATACATTGGAAGCAGAGAGTGGCTGTGGCAGATGCAATGCTCTGCTTTCACTGTACTGTGTACTGGTTGGATTTCTTTTGTCAACTTGACTCAAATGTAGCTAGACCTGGGTAGAGTAGAGGGAATTTTAATTGAGAAAATGCCTCTACACAACTAGCTGTGTAGGCAAGTTGGTGGAGTACTATCTTCATTAATGTTTGGTAGGGCAATCCACCCATAGATGTTCAGTACAGTACAGTGCTTCCCCCTGTAGCGAATCCTGAGTTGAACAATTGGAGGAAGCCATGGGGAACAAGGTAGTAAGTACCCTCATACTTCGTCCATAGCTCTGCCTCAGTTTCTGTTTTCAGGTTTCCTAATTAGGGCAGTTCCTGCCCTAATTTACCACAGTGGTGAAGTCTTATCTGAACTGTAAACTGAAATTAACCATTCCCTCCCCAAGTTGTATCTGATTATGGTCTTTGTTATGTCAGTATAAACCCTAATGAAGATGCCCTGTTCTGGCATTAAATATCTTTGTTAGCAAAATCATCTGCCCACTTGCCATAATCCTGTTTCAGCTTCTTGAAATAGGACGACAACAACAACAACATCAACTACAAAGCAAAACAACAACAAAAACCCACTCCTCATCTACAGTCATTTCTTTCCCACCCCAAGATGAGATATGAAAGGAGATTTAAGGTTAATCAATTTTAGTCACTCAGTACCAAGACAGAAACCATAACCACTTACTGAGCTATAGTTGGCAGAGAACGCTTTCAACCAACGGCTTGTTTTCCTTATATTGAGCCATTAGTGGCGATGTGACTCTGATTCCAACACCTGGATGGGAGGTATTTACTATCATACCCTCAAAAAACATTTGCATTAGATTTATCACTAGGAACAATTGGTAAATGCTAGTAGTGATAATATGAAGATTTTCAGATATGTCATTATGAAATCATGATGGATGAAAAAATAGCCTTTCTACTGTTAATCATTTTCTAAGTCTGTTTTGTGCAATCTATTCTAGAACATTTTGATAGAAAAAAAAAAAAAGAAAGAAAGAAAGAAATTTATTTCCCTGTGTCCTGCCTTCATTCTGAGAAAACTGAATCTCCAAGTGTCAATGGACGGTGCCCTGGTCACAGGGGTAGGATCTCAGGGCTTCCAGATCTTGAGGCCAGCACCCTCTATTATCCTTCTTTGGGAGACAATGAGTGTGTGATTCTAGTGGGCTGCTTTGCTGTCCCACAGATAGGAGTAAACAGGACTCTGATAATAGGCTCCTCCTTGGATGGAGAAATTTCGTGGAATGATTCTCAGAAGAGGATTGTTACTTAGATTTGAGGCTACTTTTCTAATTAGTCTACAAAGCCTGTGAGTATAGGGAAGCCTTCCCAATGGTTGGAGACCAGCAGGTGAGCTCGGGAGTCTGCTATAGCTCCCTTTCATCCTCACATCCTCACACCAGCAGCAGGGTCAGGAAGAGACTAGCTGCCTTCCTTTGACTGTGATTCTTAAACATTTCCATTTGTCTCCTGCTGATTGCTATGGCCTCTCAGGCTACCTTCTCTGGAAATGAAGCTGTTCACCTAATGCTGTGGTTCTTTTTGGAGGGAGCAGGTGGGCACAAGAGAATTTTCATAGAGGTTGTGTGCTGGTTTCTCAGGCTGTGTACTAAAATGCTACAAGTAGACAAAGCCCACAATGTCAGTGCTCTCTCTCTCTCTCTCTCTCTCTCTCTCTCTATCTATATATATATATATATATATATATATATATATATGTGTGTGTGTGTGTGTGTGTGTGTGTGTGTATATATGCATATATATGTCATATGTATCTCTATATATGTGCATTTAAGTATGCTTATAAATTATATTATTATATAAATTATATAAAATTATATACGTGTATACTTGTATTCTATATATGTTATACTAGTTGCACTGGCTTGTTTTGTGTGTCAACTTGACACAATCTGGAGTTAATACAGAGAAAGGAGCATCAATTGGGGAAGTGCCTCCATGAGATCCAGCTGTAAGGCATTTTCTCAATTAGTGATCAAAGGCAGGAGAGCCCATGGTAGGTGGTATCATTCCTGGGCTGGTAGTTTTGATTTCTATAAGAAAGCAAGCTGAGCAAGCCAGGTAAAGCAAGCCCTACATCAGCTCCTCCTGCTTCCTGACCTGTTTGAGTTCTGGTCCTGACTTTCTTTGATGATGAACAGCAATTGGGAAATGTAAGCTGAATAAACCTTTTCCTCCCCATCTAGATTCTTGGTCGTGATGTTTGTGTAGGAATAGAAACCCTTACTAAGACACTAATTATATGTGTTAAGTAATATATAATAATATATTAGTATATATGTAGCACATATATATAAGTATGTATATCAGTATATGCCATATATAGTTTATTAAATATATTAGTATATGTTATATGTATTATATATTATATAATAATATATGAGTGTATGTTAGTATAAATTACATAGTATTACATATATATACTTTATGTTGTGCGGTTTTGTGTATGTATATATGTGCGTGTATGTATGTATGTATGTATGTGTATATTATTTCCTCAATCCCTCAAACAAGTAGTGTGGTGGCTAGGACTTTCCTTAATTACAAGATAAGAATAATATTGATTGATTTAGTTTTCCTGATATTGAGATGTTTTGGATAATAGACCATATTTGGAATACCTTTAGGACAACTTGATTTAATTTTTTAATTAAATTGAACTTTAACATCCACATTATACAGTTATGAAGCTGATAGTTAAGTCTTACCATGATTCTTCCCATTGCTATCAGTTGTTNTTTGTTAAAATATTAGGATCTATTCTCTGGATATATTTGTGTATTTAGAAATGGTAGGAATATTTTAAAGTCAAAAGCAACAGAGAAGAAATTCATGAGTCACAAGTCAGATCAATTATTTTTTGGTGTAAAGATAAAGAATAAAATCTCGTTGTCCCTTTGGGAATTTCATTCATTTTAATCTACATCACTAATTTACTTAGTGTCTTTACTAAAAATCAAACAAACATTTTTATCTGCTCTGTCCATGCTGCTCAGAATCTCAAGCTGCTTCTACCTCGATTTTCCCTACCTCTTCCAATATCTGTGGATGTTTAGAGACTGAGCATATATCACTTACTTATATATGTCCATTGTATATTATTTGTTTCTTGTCACTTGTACATTCTAGGAGTTAGCCCTGCATGTACAATTTTTAAAATCTACTTACCAATATGCTTCTAGATGGCCAGACTAAGGCTAGGTAGACCAGGTTAGTAGTATCCAAGGTGCCCTTCAGATAAATGTCTGCTACTGAAAACCATGTAGCATTGATAAAAACAGCAGAGGGAGTTGGTTGTAGTACACATACTCCAAATTATTTTCTTATAATAAACCACGTACTCAAAACAAAGGAAATACATGATTAACAACTGAGAAATTTTCATTAGAGGCTTGGCTAATTGCTATTGTAAAACACTTCTTTTAATCAGATTACACTTCGCAGTCACCTAGTCTCTGTACCTTTGCCACTTGAGGATTCTTAGTCTCTGATGAGGTTCGAGATATACCATAGTCTTTGGATCTAATAAGACATTGTTCAGAATTAGTTTAATATTATATTAGCAAAATAATAATAGTAGGTTCTTAACCTTCATCTATGATGTGTCTCTGTTCTTGTTCCTGATTACTGCCCCAGGTGTGCGTTGTTCTGGGCTTGAAATTCAATCAGAATTTGCTTGGTTACTCACATACATGCCAGTGGGCCACCACTGTTTCCTTGGGCATGTTTTACCAGGCAGGGTGTTGTAGTACCTCACAGAGCTGACAGATTAATGATCAGTGGAGTTTTTCCTCTAGCAAAGAGATATTTCAATCACACATGTATCTCACAAGACTCAGGACTCAATGAGCTTGAACGTACCTTGTCTGTCCCTTCAAAGTGCTAGAATTTCGGTTGTGCATTCAACAACCTGATCAATGAAAATGATTTAATAGTCTATATGTATTATTTGTAGAGCGTTTTAGTCAAAAATTACCACATCTTCCAACTATATATTTCATTAAAATATAGAGAACGTGGTTTTTTTTATTTTTATTTTTTTACATAAACCAAAAATTTACCTAGGTGAGATCTTCTGTGATCACCATTCCCTAAATCTCTTTATCACCTTCTTTTTTAAAAACTTATTTTATTAGATATTTTCTTCATTTACATTTCAAATGATATCCCGAATGTCCCCTATACCCTCCCCCCACCGTGCTCCCCTGCCCACCCACTCCCACTTATTGGCCCTGGCGTTCCCCTGTATGGGGCATATAAAGTTTGCAAGACCAAGGGGCATTTCTTCCCAATGATGGCTGATTAGGCCACCTTCTGCTATATATGCAGCTAGAGACACGAGCTCTGGGGGTACTGATAAGTTCATATTGTTTTTTCACCTGTAAGGTTGCAGATCCCTTCAGTTCCTTGGGTAATATCTCTAGCTCCTCATTGGGGTCTCTGTGTTCTATCCTATAGATGACTGTGGGCATCCACTTCTACGTTTGCCAGGAATTGGCATAGTCTCACAAGAGATAGCTATATCAGTGTCCTTTCAGCAAGATCTTGCTGGCATATGCAATAGCGTCTGTGTTTGGTGGCTGATTATGGGATGGACCCCTGGGTGGGGCAGTCTCTGGATGGTCCATCCTATTGTCTTAGCTCCAAACTTTGTCTCTGCCACTTCTTTCATGGGTAATTTATTCACTATTTTAGGGAAGAATGAAGAATCCACCTGTTGGTCTTCCTTATTCTTGATTTTCTTGTGTTTTGGAGATTGAATCTTAGATATTCTAGGTTTCTGGGCTAATATCCA
>NC_034598.1:38507820-38516827 GCF_900095145.1 Mus pahari
TCCATTTGTTTCATAACATCTGTTAATGTCCATGTGTCTCTGTTTAGTTTCTGTTTCCAGGATCTGTCCATTGGTGAGAGTGAGGTGTTGAAGTCTCCCACTATTATTGTGTGAGGTGCAATGTGTGCTTTGAGTTTTACTAGAGTTTCTTTAATGAATGTGGCTGCCCTTGCATTTGGAGCATATATATTTAGGGTTGAGAGTTCATCTTGGTAGATTTTACCTTTGATGAGTATGAAGTGCCCCCCCCTTGTCTTTTTTGATAAACTTGTGTTGGAAGTCAATTTTATTTGATATTAGAATGGCTACTCCAGCTTGTTTCTTTGCACCATTTGCTTGGAAAATTGTTTTCCAGCCTTTTACTCTGAGGTAGTGTCTGTCTTTGTCCCTGAGGTTGGTTTCCTATAAGCAACAAAATGTAGGGTCCCATTTTTGCATCCAGTCTGTTAGTCTATGTCTTTTTATTGGGGAATTGAATCCATTGATGTTAAGAGAAATCAAAGAAAGGTAATTTTTGGTTCCTGATATTTTTGCTATTAGAGTTGGGATTCTGTTCTTGTGGCTGTCTTCTTTTTGTTATGTTGAGGGATTACTTTCTTCCTTTTTCTCAGGTGTAGTTTCTTAGTGTTGGTGTTTTCCCTTTATTATCCTTTGAAGGGCTGGATTTGTGGAAAGATATTGTGTGAATTTGGTTTTGTTATGGAATACCTTGGTTTCTCCATCTATGGTAATTGAGAGTTTAGCTGGGTATAGTAGCCTGGGCTGGCATTTGTATTCTCTTTGTGTCTGTATATCATTTGTCCAGGATCTTCTGGCTTTCATAGACTCTGGTGAGAAATCTGGAGTAATTTTCATAGACCTGCCTTTATATGTTACTTGACATTTTTCTCTCACTTCTTTTAATATTCTGTCTTTATTTAGTACATTTGTTGTTCTGATTATTATATGTTGGGAGGAAGTGCTTTTCCGGTCCAGTCTATTTGGAGTCTTGTAGTCTTCTTGTATGTTCATGGGCATCTCTTTCTTTAGGTTTGGGAAGTTTTCTTCTATAATTTTGTTGAAGATATTTGCTGTCCCTTTAAGTTGAAAATCTTCATTCTCATCTACTCCTATTATCTGTAGGTTTGGTCTTCTCATTGTGTCCTGGATTTCCTGGATGTTTTGCATCAGTATCTTTTTGCATTTTGCATTTTCTTTGATTGTTGTGTCCATGTTCCCTATGGAATCTTCTATACCTGAGATTCTCTCTTCCATCTCTTGTATTCTGTTGCTGATGATCACATCTATGGTTCCTGATTTCTTTCCTAGGTTTTCTATCTCCACAGTTGTCTCCTTTTGGGTTTTCTTAACTGTTTCTACTTCCTTTTGAAGATCCTTAATGGTTTAGTTCAATTCCATCCCCTGTTTGGTTGTGTTTTCCTGTAATCCTTTAAGGCATTTTTTTGTTTGTTTGTTTGTTTCTTCTAGCTGTTTAGCAGTGTTTTCCTGTAATTCTTTAAGGGATTTTTGTGTTTCTTCTACCTGTTTAGTAGTGTTTGTCTGTAGTTGTTTAAGGACTTCTTCCTGTTTAACAGTGGTCTCCTGTAAATCCTTGAGGGATTTTTGTGCTTCCTCTTTAAGGGCTTCTACTTGTTTAGAATTGCTCTCCTTCATTTCTTTGAGTGAGTTATTAATGTCCTTCTTCAAATCTACCACCATCATGAGATATGATTTTAAATCTCCATCTTGCTTTTTGTGTGTGTTGAGGTATCCAAGACTCACTGTGGTTGTCGTCCTAGGTTCTGATGTTGCCCCATGTTCTTGGTTTCTGTTAGTAAGATTCTTACATTTGCCTTTCGCCATCTGGAAATCTCTGGTGTTAATTTTCAAGCTGTCTCTGGCTGGAGTTTGATCCTCCTNTGATTCTGTTAGCCCCTGTCAGCGNTCCTGGGAATCCAACTCTCCCCTGNGTCCCNTTGGTCAGNGCACTCTCTGCAGGCAAGCTCTCCTCTTGCAAGGCAGGTGTCCAGAAGTCTGGAGCTCTGATCCTCCTTCTGAGTCCTGGGATCAGAGCCCTCCCTGTATGCCAACTTTCCCTGGATGATCCAGAGAACCTGTGATCTCAAGGACCTGTGGTGTGGAGAGTTCTCCTGTGCACTCAGTTGTCTCTGCTGGGGTTCAGAAGAGAGATGGCAGGGGTTTCTGCGACCGGGCCAGAATCCTGCCTCAGAGCGGGCAGTGGTGTTCCTTTGTCCCTGAAGAACATATTTTAAATAATGAAACAGAAGTATAGGCTCTCATATGGTAAGAGTGTGAAATTTAGAAGGCCATTCTAGTTACCATTGTTAGCCAAGGAGAAAAGAAAAAAAAAAAAAAAAAAACACCAGTAGATCACAGGTGAACATTCATTTTGTATTCCTGTAACAAGTAATAAAATATGGAGAGCAAAGGGTATATAAAATTCCAAACATCTCATGGGAAATAGTTTGTGCATAAGAATTTAACATCATCTCAGTGTAACAGAATCAAGCCCTCTTCTATTTTAGATTCAGCTCCTTCCAGAAATAACTATTATGAGTTCACAAGTAAATTACTTACAAGAGCTTCATTTGCTTAGTTCCTTTCATGGAATAATGTCTTGAATGACACTCGTTCTTTCAATGACAAAATTGCATCCATTTCTTGTCTTAAGTGTGCTGCATGTCTTATAGGTAAAATATTGACTTGCAGGATATATTCTGTCCCCAAACACAGGCTCAGGCTGCACACATCTTTACCTCAGCATGGCGCCTTTGCTTCCAGTCCACATATCCTTACTTCAGCACCTTTGCATTCATATTAATATCAACAAATACATCTGGACTTACCTGTTTGTTAGGAGTCATAATGGTACAGGCTAATAACTAGCAGGTGATCTCATGATCTCATCCTGAAGTAACCTGCTTCAGAATATTATATAATCTGCGATAGGCGAGCCCTTATTAAGCAAGGCTGTGAGGTACTCATTTTAGGAAAAATTCCTGCTATTCATATGCTTTTCCTATTATTGTTAAACATACATAGCAATCACTAAGTATTAACATACCCCTTTGGAGCAGATCTCTGCAGATCCACGAAGATGTGTGCTATCTTGTAGAGATGCTATATTGACAAATAGAGTACGTAAGCCTTAATGATGATCCTATAAGAATTCCTAAAATTGTATCTGTGATTTTTAAGTTCCTTTATAATGGGACTGCTAGTAGATCCTTTTCTGATAGTCAAAGCTGCAATGAGAACTCTGTCAGCCTCCTAAGTGTCACCAGTTAATTGCTCTTAGATGGTAACCTCACTTTCTCCTACCCAGAGCACATTCCAAGAGGTTGTAAAACAATTAAGTAAAGGTCATAAAAAGGGAACTAACGATTTATTATAGGCTTTAGGACAGAAGATAAAATACAGACTGGGTTTATGTATACAAAACTTCACTAATAACTTAGTTTTGGTTTTAAACCTTCAGTGAAACTGTGGAGCTGAGACAGGTGATGGAGGTTTAGCTATATAATTATTCCTGATGGATATGCATGTAAACATTCGTTGTTGTAAACTTCTATTTCAATTTATGATTTGATTTTTCTGTGTGAACTTGTGATGAACTTTGTAACATGTGATCATGTGTTCTGAATGATGTATAAGTACTGAGGACAAAGAGATGAGAAGAATGAGATCAATAGAGGAGATTTTTTTGCCTTTCCCCAATTAGACTAGAATGTTTTCCCTTTCCCACTTAGAGAATTTTTCCCTTTCCCCACTTAGGATCTTTCCACTATTCCCCTTAGATAGCTTTCATAGGAAACTTTTTACAACTTAGTAATAAACTCTATAATCTCTTCTCTTAGTGTCTTCTCTTCCTGTGACTTCTGATGAGCAGGCTGAAAGTTAGAGCCCAGCAGTTCCTGCTGAGATAGAACAAAGGCTGCATTGCTTAATCCTCTGCTGTTAGGATACAGGTGTTAATCTCCTAAACCAGCACTCTTTTACCCTCAGAGAGAGCAAGAAAGTTTTTAGGACTTTTGAGAAGTTATCAGCATTTAGTACAATTAGAGAACTAGAAAGCCCCAAGACCCTCAGACTTTAAAGCCATCACCAGAGTCCTACTCTGTGACTCCACAGCTACCTTGCCCTGGGACAGGAGGCTCCTGGTACCTGTTTAATCTTACTTTTATATTCTTTCAAAACTCCAAATTCTACTGAGGATATAATTACAATGAGATTGAACATGTAATACAATTTATTATGTATATATTGAGAGCCATCCATATCTTTGTGGAAATTGAGAGATGGAGTGAGTTACTGAAATCACTGGCAAACACAAGGAGTTTACCAGGTTGATAGTAGGGATTTCATCTCTTCTCAACAACATTAACTCACATATCTTGTCCCAAAACCAAAGAAGCAAACTTTATGCTTTTGAATATGTGAAATAGAGAGTTGGAGAAATGGTTCATCTGTTAAGAACATGTGCTGCTCTTGATGAGGTCATGAGTTTGGATCCCAGTGCCCCATCAAGCAACTCACAAGTGCTTATAACTCCAGGTCCAGTGAAACCTCTGGTCTATACAGGCACCTACACATGTTGGGAAATATCTATAGACACACGTGAACACACATACAACTAATAATAACAAATATAATTGTAAAAATAACATAAAATAAACACAATTATTACATGACTCAAAATTTACTTCTGTCATCTTCGAAACATCACAGTCTGAAATACATTCTCCTTGCATTTTTAACAAACCATATAATGTGTATAGTTTTTTTCTACATGTCATTTTATTACTCTTATATGGCTAATATATTACACAAGTATACTTACTGCACAATCCTAATACAAATATTCATTTAACAAATCTAACCATGGTCCATCAATTTTGGGCTTCCTATAAAATTTGAAGAATTTTAGATTTCTATTGGAATCAGTCCCTGAACGTTAGAACAACTGAAAAAAAAGTGAATATGACATTTAAACATAAGTAATACCATTTATTTTCTTTCTCTCTCTCTCTCTCTCTCTCTCTCTCTCTCTCTCTCTCTCGCTCTCTCGCTCTCTCGCTCTCTCGCTCTCTCGCTCTCTCTCGCTCTCTCTCGCTCTTTCTCGCTCTCTCTCGCTCTCTCTCGCTCTCATACATATACACACATACACACACACACACACACACACACACACACACACACAGAGTTTCTGTCTGTGATAACTAGCACTGCAACAAAATATAACCGCTCCAGAAGTTATGAAGAAATATTTAAGACTCTGCAATCAGTTTCTTATTATTTCATAATTCTGCCAGTTTTCAAATGCCTGGGCTCAATGGTTTCTTTTGCTTACAGGAACGTGTACTGTCATGCTCTGAATGCCCCCTCCAGCTCTTCAGATAAGGTAGGGTTGGCTTTAATTTACATTTAAGAAGAAGAATTCAAACTTCATTGGTTTTCAAATTGAAGCCATATCTGTGTATTGTATGTTGTCACATACTATTGACTGGTGACTGATTATAACACTGAGAACCTGGTTAAGAACCATCTCTGCTTCCACTGTTCTTCTCAGTATCAACTGTGTGACTCTGAGTAAAAATGCTTACAATGACTTCCTAGCAAAATGTGTGATGCAGTGGTTGATTGATTAATCATTTATCATTATCATTTAATCATCAATAATCATCTAATGTATGTATCTATGTTCCTCTCAATTCATTCACCTATCATTTAACCACCATCAATCTATCATTTTATGTATCATTTATCATTTACTTAATATATATGTATATATATATGTATATACATATATATATATTATATATTATATATTATATATTATATATTATATTATATATTATATATTATATATATTATATATATTATATAATATTATATATTATATTTATTATATATGTATATACATATATGATATATTTACATCATGTCCTACCATCTATCAAGGATCTATTAATCCATCATTTATCATTGCCTCTATAATTTGTCTCTCCATTATCTATCTTAAAACATCTATCATCTATCTTCTCTCTATCATGTATGTATGTACCTGGTATTTGTCTATCTACAGTTATCCAACACAAAAAGAAAGTAATCTCATTATACATTTCACAATGTTCTGAAAAATTATCCTAAGATTATAGTATACAGTGTGTTGAACCTAAAAGCATGTCTTTCATATTTTTAAAGATCTTAATTCCCAGTGTTTAACTTTTGTCTAAAATGGGAAATGTTGCCTTTTTTGTAAATGAGTTTGGATATTCTGTGACTATAACCTAATGGCCTATTCTTTGCATATTTTTATATGGCATAAGTAGAAACAACACATTTTGGTACATGCCTCCTTCCGTGCTGGGGAGACTAGTTCTGCCACAGTTTTCTCAGTTCTCTGCTTAAGTCCTTGTTAGAGAGTAAGAAAGTAAAAGAGCAGATATGAGATGCCACATTTCAGGTCCTGGGGTTCAGGAAGGTTGAAGGAGAGAAAGGCTTTAGAAAGGTCTTATTGAAGTGACAGGTTTCATTACAAACGAAAATTGAATCCATAACATTGAGCTTCCCTTTTGCATGAGAAGCTGGTTGCTTCTCACTCTATGTAAATCAAGGAAGAAGCATGGGGCTCAGTATTTCACTTGGGCTTTTGTGAGTTAGTTTTCATCAGAACTTTGAAAAATGTAGACATCTGGGCAGAAGACTTTGGAATCTTTTCAAGTTTTGAACTTCTCAGCTGTCTCTCTTGGGTTTGCCTGTGGATTTGGTGTGTTGGGGGAAGTGAAATTAGACATGAATGCTTTGTGATTATTGATTATATTCCTAAATGAATACAGAAAAGCTTAATTCAGAGTTAAATAGAAATAACTCCTTTGCGTTGTGCCAGCTGTTTTGTTTCTTTAAACATAATGTTCCATGCTGATCTATATCTTGGGGTTCCTTCATTATCAGTGTTACATATGTCTTTACAAAGTAGTTGGTATAATTTTTTTTAATCCCTTGACCAAATTAATTGGCTTAATTTCTTATGATAATTACCTCAGGACAATAGATTGAGTATTCTCTTTATCCTTGAGTTAATGACAATAGAAGAACAAAAATATCTTTCAATTAAATACATACATACACACACACTAACATATGTGTGCCCACATATGCATACATGTGCACTTGAGTGCACACATAAACATGCACAGAGACAGACAGACAGACAATAATTCCTGTCCATGGAAAGCAATGCTAAGAGGCAAAGCTCTCTTCTCTATGGTATTCATTTGAGATCAGCAGTTATGAAATTCTGCTGGGGCTGAAATGACCTTGACCTTGTCCTGGCCTTTTAGGTCATGGCCAGAGTATTAAAAAAAAGATCACTTGACAGTCAGCTCAAGACTCACTGTCCATCTTGTAGACTCTTCCAGTTGTGCACTCTCATGTCTCCCTCTTCCCACTGCTTGAATGGTGCAGTGGGATGGGCAAGCCACAGATGTAAGAAAAGCTACAGAGGAAACAATCCGATGGTTTCTTAAATGCTCAGCCCTGATTACTGACTGTCAGGAGGAGAATGCAGAGGAATGAACACACACAAGTGGAAGGCTCCGTACCTGCCTTTGCTCTACTTTATCAGGATAGGAGAGGATGCACTCTGCTTATTTTTATTGTTCGTTCTTGTCATCTGCATCTCCTGTATCTATTTTTATGTATGTCCCACATTTAAAAGATAAAGGGATGAAATTCTGTTTTCTTATCTGCATATTTATTCGTGATTCTGCTGTCAGAGTGATGAATATGTATAGATAGCTCATGGCAGGATAGTTTGAGAATGATTGAGACAAGAAAATGCCTAGGATTCTCAGTAGCCAGTAAATGCAAAAGAAATCTGTTGGCTGCATTCAGTATTCTGTTCTTTTAATCAGTGCTTGTAAGAAAGACTTTCAGAACTTTTTAGAATACTTAAAATGTCTCATTTCTTCCCAGCAAGCCCAAAGGACATTAGCCACACACAAAAGCTGACTGTGCTGGCTGTCTTCATGTCTATGAATTTTTAAAATAATGTCTTTCTATATAGTTTGCCTCATTTAGATATGATTTTTATTTTCTTTGTGGAATTTGGTTCCTAGTTGTCCATCCCTTTTCTTGGTTTTAACACATAAATTTAGTTCACTAAGTCACTCTTTTTATTACATACTGCAATGTAAATAATCCAAGGGCAGGTATGTAAAATTTAGAATATTTTTTTTCAGGTAAGTCTAAAATATTTCTTTTTTAAATTTTTTTTCTAAAATATTTCTTGATTCAGTTTTTTATCTTACACTTTTTTGTGTGTCTTTACTTTTATGTCTGGCTTGTCAATATTATCTTCACATTAGCTTGGGTTGCTCATAAAAGTGACTTTTGGGTTCAGCTCTAGCTATGTCAACCATTATGTTAGGCTTGAAGGAGACTGGGATGTAAACACAGCACAGCCAACCTGAAATGTGTTCCACCCTGGTCATAAATGCCCCATAGATATTCACAGATTATTAATTTCTTGTCAATACCTACTTTGTGAATGTCCTTTATTTTCCAGTAAGAATGTGCTGTGTTTGCATGCCCTCTCCTGCTGGGCATCACCTTGCTGATAAAGGGGCCCATGTCTCTGTGAACAAAAACCAAATAAAATCACACCTGAATCCAGTAGTTTTGAATGTTGTGTGCTCAGCAGCAGTAACTACCAAGACATTTATGGATAACTTACTACAAGAAAACTGTATGAGCAGTGAAACATTTGATGCTGTACAAGTGTTTTCCAGGGGCAGCATATAGGGTTGTTGGGAGAGTGTGCTATGTGACAGGAAACAACAGAGCCTCTGATTTATGCCTTGCAAAAGGTTCAAGTTGGTGAGCAGGGGAGGGGGAAGGGGATAGGAGATTTTCAGAGGGGAAACCAGGAAATGTAAATAAAATATCTAATAAAAAAAGAATGAAAAAAAGGTTCACTTTTCCATGTAATCCTTTCTCAGAAGTT
>NC_034598.1:38516995-38528531 GCF_900095145.1 Mus pahari
GCCTGCCTCTGCCTCCCGAGTGCTGGGATAGAACATTCTTGATATCACTATGCCTTGCCTTCATAGTTTGATATTATAAATATGGATGGTTACATTTATACTTTTGAGGAGATGTTTACCTATCATTTTATATAATAAAAGGAATGCAGTCTGCCTGCATTGGGAGTTTGTTAATTCAGTTCCATCCTTAATCATAACCTCTATGATTTACCTTTATTTTTAGTGATGCTTTGTGTTTTCAAACGGAAACGTGCATATGCACACTTACGCCACAAACACACATACACACACAGACACACAGACACACACACAACTTACACTGTTGTGTGTAAGTCCAAGTCGCCCAGTGTCTTAAATCATTGCTGTGAACACTATGATAGAAATCGAGGTAGAATTTCTTCCCCCATACAGTAAGTCAAAGATAACTATATCATACTCACTAGTCTTAATCATTACATATAGTAAATAGTAGATTCTACTATAACCAGTGGCTATTAAATTTCCCCTCTCATATGTGCGTTAGACACAACTTTTAATTTCTTATGAAGTTCTAGTACTTTTCCGTCTTCATATTAACTACGTAGAAAAGATAGTGTTTTATTTACCATGTCTATGTCCAGCCAATGATTTTCTAGGATGTTTAAATGTGATGCACTTGTTTTGAAACTGACTCCTTCACCCCCAGCAGATGGCTGTCTAATCTATTCCAGGATTTAATGATGTAGACCATTCTGGGCTTATCTAATTGTCTTAGTCAGGGTTTCTATTCCTGCACAAATATCATGACCAAGAAGCAGTTTGGGGAGGAAAGGGTTTATTTGGCTTACATTTCCATACTGCTGTTGATCACCAAAGGATACAGGACTGGAATTCAAGCAGGTCAGAAAGCAGGAGCTGATGCAGAGGCCATGGAGGGATGCTTGCCTCCCCTGGCTTGCTCAGCCTGCTCTCTTATAGAACCCAAGACTACCAGCCCAAAGATGGTCCTACCCACAAGGGGCCCTCCCCTCTTGGTCACTAATTAAGAAAATGCCCTGTAGCTGGATCTCATGGAGGCATTTCTCCAACTGAAGCTCCTTTCTCTGTGATAATTCCAGCTGTGTCAAGTTGACACAAAATTAGCCAGTACACTAATTCTTGTGTCTTTCAGTCATTTTTCTCTTCCCTACCTTTTGCATGTTTTTGCCCTTAACATTTAAAATTCCAGGAAAAGATCGCTTCCTTAATGCTTCTCATTAAGTTTCTCTGGAAATTCAATTTTAAAAATGTTATCTTCTTTAAATGAGGGAAATATTTTTTCATATCTTTTTTGCTCTCAAATTGTCTTGCTTTCTTCTCCTTTATATAGCCTTCATCCATAGATGGAATGTTCCAGATCCATTTTTTCCAATAGTGTTCATTATTCCTTATTCTATTGTGGTTTATTCTGGTCCCCTTTCTTTTTATTTTTGGGGTATTTTGTGTGCAGCTCTTCCTTGCTTTTCCTTACCCTATGCCATGCACCCCCTTTCAATGCCTTTTCTCAGTTGCTTTGATTTCTCCCATTTTTCCTCTCTGATCACACTAACCCTTGGGAAGTCACATACTCTTACAACTAGATCACAGTAACTTGTTGCCAAAGTTAGACTCTAGAGCTGTGGGGAACTCAAAAATTCTTCCATCTATGTTAAGAAGAACCCAACATTATCTTGAGTCTCTGTATTTTATCACCCACAGGCAATTAATAGGTAGGAAAGCCAGTCTAATTATTTAACTAGCCAATTGGGAAGACTTGAGTCTCTCTTAGACTAAACATAATTCAGTCTTTTATTGATCCCTTCAGCTGGCTTATCCCCCTGCCCCCGCCACTACTCAAAAACATGTCTAGGTATAGATGCCTGTGTACATTAGATGAAGAAATAGGGTACCCTACTATGACATTACTAAAACTTCACAATATCATACAGGGTGTGCGACATTAGGCCCTGTACCCACTATCTCCTTTTCCATGGGATGTGACTTTGCTTGTCCCTCTAACCCATGCCATCCACAGGGAGATTCTTTGTGGTTTGCCATCTTGGTTAAGGTACAGTACTCTCCCACATTATGATTATGTCCTCATGGCTGTGATGGATGAAGCATGTATCCATATACATGCTTTATATCTGCCTGTCCGTGCCACAAAGCCCTATTGTGGTCTGCTCAGGTAAAATAATGTATCCTCAGATAAAATAATGCCCAAGAAATGTAAGGGCCGAAAACTCCCAGGAAAAAGTTAAATTTTCGAGTGTCGCTCTTCCTGACAGTAACAAAATTAAGTAAACTGAGGTTTCTGAGGTCTCAGACCTAGCTTAGGTGTGAGACAAGGCGCCGCCCGCTGATGATGTCATCCTCATTTGCATATCGACCTTCTCTAAGTGCTTGCTTGAATGTTCTGTCTGACTTTTCTTCTCACACATATGGTATGCTGAGAGACACCAAGCTTTCCTTGCTCCCTACTCTCAGTCATAGATCGCAGCTCTTACAATCTTAGGTAAACTGCTGGATCTGAATTGGACAGACTCAGTTTCATTCATGCAGATCGTGGGGAAACCAGAACATTTTCACCAACCTGGCCGAAATACAGCTGACTCCCATGCCCATATAGATGCCTTATTCCTTATAAGCTAAAAATCTGTTGTTAGTTCTGAGAGCAAGCGTTCCCTTTAAAACGCATTCCAATGTGATGTCCTAAGTGGATTAGGAAAGATGGTCCAGTACCCTGTAGCACCTGAGAAGCTTACAATTTTCAATCGCTGTTTGAATATTCTGAAATGTTAGGATTGTATTTCTCTATATTGTGAGGTGTCGATCTCAAACTGTGTCCTTCTAATATGCAATAGCTCCCCTCAGACACTGCTTTCCCAAATCTGCTTTCCTCTTTGCCTCTTCATCCTTTTCCTAGGAGACAAAGTATCCATACCCAATTCAACAAAAATTAAGCTGGGTCTTACCCAGGTTAGATATCCCGTCATATGGTTTTTTTGTTTGTTTGTTTTTTGTACTTTTGTTTTTTTGTTTGTTTGTTTGTTTTCCAGAGAAATGGAACAATTGTAGATGCATACTGGTTGCAAATGTACTAGTGTAGTTGTAAACTCCAAAAGCAACTGGGCAGGTATGTCAAGCTAGCCATAGTATGCTATATGATGGCAGGGAGTATATAGATATTTTCTGGTTAATCACAAAGGTATCCGCCATTGTTGGCTGACTCCTACTTATCCCGGGGGTCTCATGGAATGTTCTAATCTTCTTTCAACTTCCTAAGAGTCTGTGAAAGTCAGACATGCTATCTAAGGGAGGTTTTCTTCTAATAAACAACATTTAACAGACAGCCCAACACTTCCACTCTTCTCTCCATCTTTATATTAATCAGTAAAATTCCACATTAGGTTCAGTTTTCTTTTTCATTCAGAGGTTTTGCACTCTTGTCAAACTCATTGTATTTTATATTTTATTTAATATTTGTGCTTTGCTACTGTTTTGACTTTGGCCGTCCACATAAATGTTTAGTACAATCACATACCTTATAGTTCTTGGGTATTTCTGGCATGCTTACTGAGTTTATTATGGTATTTAAGTGTGTTCAGCAATGAGAGGGTTTTCTTTCTTGTTTTGTACTCATTTAAAATTTTATCATATCTCAAACTCATGGGCCCATGGGCAATGCAGTTTTACTATTGAAATTCTTTGCTAAAAGAGACAATTAAAATTATATTTAAAATCAAAGTGGGCTCTTACTGACAAGCCTGGAGTCTGCCTTCGGTGCTAAGTGTAGCGTTGATTATATGAGCCTTTCTTGGATGCTATGTACTCTCTCAGTCAAAAGAAGTTTAGAAAGTGAAATGTTTTTAAGGAACATTTCCACTTTTAATCAATCATTTAATAAAAACATAAATGTTCTACGACCTTTGAATAATGGCCTTTACTTCAAGGTACTGAGTGCTTTGAACCTAGAGTAGAATATACTCTGCCCTTCCCTATAGATGTGCCTTGAAGTTTTAGGATGTTCATCTTTTTAGTAAATATAGAACATCATTGGTTATCATTTTCTATTTTAAATATAGTAAGGAGGCAGGAGAGATGGTTCAGTGGTTAAGAGCACTTGCTGCTGTTGCAGGGGATCTGGGTTCAGTTCCTGGCACTGACCTTAGGTAGTTTAAAACTGCTTGTAACTCCAGTTCCTGGGGATGAAATGCCCTCTTCTGATCTCTGTGAGCATATGCCTGCACATGGTGCACAGACATACTCATGCACGCATACAGTATTAAATTAAATAAGTAAAATCATTTTAAAGTCATAGGTATTCACTCCATGCATTTAATTTATCAAAACATTATCTAACCTAATTTGGCTCATTTGCCTCCTGAAATTATCAGGACAATTTTCTATGGCCCTTCATGTTGATAGGTAATGAACAATTTCAGAATTCTTTTCTATTTAGTCATCATTATATTAATGGTAACCTGAGCATACGAGTGCGTAGTGAGTTATTGCTCCCAGATTAGATAAATCACTGTGCTGGTTAGCCTTTCTCTACTTGATAGAAAGCTAGATATGCCTGGGAAAAGAGAGTCAGCATTGCCTCCATCAGATTGGACATGAGCATGTCTGTAGGGCATTTTCTTGATTGCTGATTGGTGTGTGACAAGTGACTCAGACTCACACTACAATGAGTCATACCACACCTGGCAGATGGGCCTGGGTTGTATATGTAAGGTATATTTAATGTATATGTATATGTAAGCAAGCCAAGTAGAGCAATCCAGTAAGCAGCACTCCTCCATGGCCTCTTTTTCAGTTTTTGCCTATAAGTTCTTTGAGTTCTTGCCCTGGCTTCCCTTGATGGTGATACATACCTTGTAAGATGAAACAAACCTTTCCCCAAGTTGTATTGGGTGACGGTAGTCTATCACAGCAATAGAAGCTCCCACTAAGACACTCACAACCTTAAAGAATCCAGCACAACAAGCACATTTTGTTCTCCATGTATGAAGAAAGGACAGTTGCACCTGGGCAGGATAACTGTTGCTGCACAGACATCTGTCTACACCAAGGATCATTACCCTCCAGTTTTATTTTCCTGACAATTAACTGTTGTAATATTAAAAATATGGGAGGTATCAAATTTTGAGAGTCATCAATTCTTCAACGAGTCAGGTCACTGGTGCATGTTACATGCAACTGGAGCATTTTCCAATATAGATGGATGCTAATATATAGGGCTCTGTGAAGTAAATCATCACCAGTAACACAGCTTATAAAGTCATCTCATGGAACATTTAACAAGACAGGCCACGTTGGAATTGTAGCTCAGGATGCAATTAAAAGGATTCAAATCAGTGTAATAATCAAAGAAAACGAGGCTATCAATTTGAGAGTTGGGAGGATGGGAAGGGTTGGAGAGGAAGGGACATGACAGGCTCTGGGAGGGAGTGGTGAGAAAAGGTAAGGAGAAAAGTGACATAATAATATTTTAATTAAAAATGTAAAATCATTAAACAAAAATAGATAAAAAGAATTCAAATCAGACTAGAATGTAAGTGGAATTGTGTCCAAATCATACCTATTCAGAGTGTTTGGACAATCTCTTAAGATGCAGTGATAAGTTGAGCCTGTAGTTTTCCTAGAAAGAAACGAAGAAGCACTTAACCCAGGTGGGTATGTCATGAAAACAGGAACCTGGAAAGATGTTCAGCAACATCAAGGGAAGCAGCGTACAACCATTGGGAGATTCCACAGAGTAAAGCGACCCTCTTGGTTTCTTAAGACCATCAACACAACTCATCTCATGGAAGAGATGAGATCATTTGACCTGAGTGATCAAACGCAGGGACTTTGCCCATGAGGTTTAGAGGTTGAGCAGAATTAAATTTGGTCCAGCATTGTAAATGAGACTCGTTGCCCACTGATTGTCTGCTTGGCTCACTCCCACGAATCAGGAAATGCTTGTGGCTATCTCTACCTCTACATTCTTTCTTTCACAGGACCTCAGGAATTCTGCTAACAGTACTGCATTCTAAACTAGCACGTGTGAAGCAAAGGGCATCATGATTTAAAACAGAAATGATTTTATTCTTTAAAGTTTTACTTTTATTTACTTGTGTGGCTATACATACATGTATACAGATACCTTCACAGACCAGAAAAGGATGTTTGATCCCGAGGCACTGGAGTTATTGACACTCATGAGCAGCCTGATGTGAGCATATGGACCCGATTTCCAGACCCTTTCAAGAACAGTATCTTTTCTTAAATGCTAAACCATTTCTCCAGTTTTAAAATAGATCAGACATGATAGAGTCTTGCTTGTGAGGTGTGTATATTTACGATCTTTTTTGACACTTACTTATTTTGCATTTTTGTTTCTGCTTGGGGGTGGGGTGGGCTCTTCTGCATCAAGCCATTCATGCAGAGGTGAGAGGACAATGTCTGGGCATCCGTTTATACCTACCACCTGGTTGAAGCAGAGGTCCTCTTCTTGTTTTGGTCACAAGACATCTTACTTCAGGATATGTGTAAAGATTCTTGTGTCTACACAGATCATCTGCTGTAGGAGTTCTAGGATTACAAACATAGCTAGCTTTTTGCTTGAGCTTGAGACAAAAGCCAGAGAATATACCTAGTCTTTCTGTGACTTGAGGTGCCAGGGAAATTGGTACTCAGAAGGGAGCTCCCCCTACTCAGAGGTGAAAAGGGAGGCAGGGGAAAATGTGAGGGAGCATTGGGAGAAGAGTGGGAACTTCCATCAGGATATAAAGTGAATTAATTAATTAATTAATTAATTAGGGGAAAATTCAGAGCATCAGGCTTGTATTTCTACTACTGCAAACTACTGTGACATCTCCATAGCCCTTATTTTATCAATTTAAGTATATAAGCTAAAATCACACACTGGTGAACATTCAACATATATAGTTTAAAGCCAATAAATTTTTTATTCCTTTAAAATATTGACAGGCTCATAATGTCCATTAAGATCTTATTAGTGAAGTGAAGATTATGCAGGAAAAAAGAAGAAGTTGCATTTGCTCTAGTTAGTTTATCACAAGGTACATGGATCAATGCCATAAATAACAAAAAGCAAACAAACAAAACAACAACCGCAAAAAACTTCTACCAACCTTTGGAATTCTTTTCCAGTATAAAAGTGTAAAACCATGAGTTTGATATTTTTCTTAAGTCAACTACTACTCATTAAGAAAGGTCTTCCATTTCTCAGGTTAAAAACCAGCTTAAAGATGTTGTATCCATCCAAAAAAAGAGTTTAATAATAATAATAATAATAATAATAATAATAATAATAATAATAATATGAGCACAGTATCCTTCTGTGAAGGTAGAGATACTGGGTTGCGATTCTTGTTGACTTTTTCATTTACAGCATCCATAAGAGTTCCATTTAGCTTTTAGATTACTTGTCTGGTAATCATAATATCAAAGACCAAGCTACATAATGTGTGTCATTGAACTGCAATTTTGAACGTAATTTCACATTAAATTTAACTAGAAGGGAGGAAGGGAAAGAGAGAGGAGGTTGATTATGGGTATGTATGTGTTCACTTGCTGACTATGTTTATGCAAAGTGACTTATCTCAGTCCAGCCTGTTGGAAATGTATGATTGACATACTCCCAACTATGTAATCGTAGATGTATAGCTGAAATGGCCAAAGGGAAACCACACAAAATCTCTCATTTTATTAACACAACATTATCATTTGTTTAGTTCTTTTTGTTCATAGGAGCTGATTCTTTGGGAGGGGAAACACTCAGATATATCATTTACCCACCAGCAACCTTATTGCCAAATATGTTAGGTGAAATAGTGAGGTGTCAAATATTCCATGAGAAAGAACATGGTATTCATATTAAGGTGACATATGTGACAAACATAATCATATATAATGCTCATGACAGTCTGTAGTTGCTTTTAAATTGTGTTATTGGTCCGTGAATTATCTTTGTTGTTAGTTCTATGGGAAAGAACCTGAAATGATCTTTTCTATTATTTCTCTGGCTCTTTTCCATGGTTTATTTTTTCCTTCACAGTTCTGTTTTTATATTGAAATCTGCTTGCTATCAAAACTTGTAAAATATTAGAAACCTTTCTGTTCTTCTTGTGCAGCACTGTAGGCAGACAACTTGTTTCCTTGCTGATGTCAATGGGTTCTTCTAGAATGATTTAGATGTGGTAGTGTTACATTATAGGAAGCTTTTTAAAGCTTATTTTCTTCATTTATTTTTAAGGCAAACTTCTTAAAGTTCTTCAAATGGTCTGTTTCAAGATTTCAATGATCCCAGGGCAAAGCAATTAAACTCAAATAATTTGTCTATTCCCTTCTATTTGACCTAAAAATATGTGCTATTCTAAGGACAGGATTGCTACTAATCTAGCACATTCAACTGCTGTGAGCCCAGCAATTACATTTTTGACTTATCGATGTAACTGTTTAATGCTTCTGATTATTCTTTTAGTTATCATGTCAATAATAATTTGCTATAAAGCTTTGAATAAAATAATCAATAAATGCTTTTAAAGGTTGATCTTGTAAGGAAGAGAGTCAGCAAATACATACATACATACACACACACACACACATATATATATATATATATATATATATATATATATATATATATAATTACTAGAAATATTAGGGCAAATAAGGAAAGCAAATAGAGAATAATTATATATAAAATTGAAGAAGCAATCCTTCATTTTAAACCAAACATAATTGAACCATGGATCATTTTGCTATACTTAAGAACAGTGCAATAAAAAGTAAAGTAACACAATTTATATGCAAATGATATGATTTGGCTTTCACCCTCAGATCAACAGAGTCCTGTTTGTTTTAAAGTTATATTACACTAGGAAACTGTTGCATTTAAGAAAGTGAAAATACATTAACCATGTCCTTACATCCTGTGGTCCTATAAACTCATTAAAGCCCAATTCCCTCTCAAAATCATTTGAGGTGTGAACTGTTAAAGGTCAGACCAGACACTGACTCAAGCTGTGGAAGAACTTGTATTCTCAGACTCTAGACTTCAAGGATCGAATATGTCGGAGAAATCTCTGATGGGCACCATGGATGCCTGCAATGAGCATGTGTACAATGCACTAAGGACGCATTATGTCCTCCTCTGAATATGGATTAGTGTTTTTATTTATCATCTACTTTTTTCTTCTATTGTTTTCATCAGTAACTTTTGTTTTGAGATGATAATCAAAATGGTTACATGGAGCAGTTCACTGACCTCCCACCTAAACTGCTTAATATTCTTAGACAGGTAAATCACACACACACACACACACACACACACACACACACACTTTTTCATGCCCTCAGAATATATTGACAACTCTTGTGCTTTTCTCTGAAGTTGGAGGATCCAAAATTCAAGCTATGGACATAGTAAGGAACCTGGCCTGAGTCGAGTGTGAAGCTGTACCATTGTTATTACCAAGAAAATTTCTCCTAATGTTACTGCACTTTAATCCAAGAAAAGGATAATTCAGATCCCTTAGACCACAATTTCTCCTTAGCTTTGATTACAGTAAGCCTTTCACAAGCAAAAAATTAAACTCAGAATTCATTACAAAACAAACTCTTCTAGCAAAGACTACATTTTACTTTTGATCTAGATTTATCCAATCATTACACAACAAACCTATATTGCTACTTTAATTTTGATTATATAGTTTAAGATTTATCATTACTATTTTATTGACTGAGATGTGAAGAAAGTTATGGGTAGGAAAAATCCTTGAAACTTATGCTTCCTGTGTATGCTACTTTATTTTAATATTATTGGCTTCCAATTTTGTAATCAGTGATGATTTTCCATGGAATGTTAGTGATGAAGTCTCTCAAAGACACTCAGTCCCCACCTTCATAATCTTTTATCCCAAATGGCTTTTTTCATAGGTGACTACCTAATGACATATAAATATGTGGAGGCAAATGCTTCTGAGAAAGTTGTCTTTACTGCAAGATCTCTCCTGACATCCAAGTACAAACTTTAGACTGAAGACACTTTGATCCCTTTCAAATTGCCTGAAGAGGCTTTTTCTGAACTTAAATTATATTTCAGAGTATTTGGGCTAGAATCTAAGACTATATACATTTGGATTATTCAACCAATAAAGAGAGTTGGTAGAAATGTATTCTCAAACTCCTCTTCTTTAGAATGGCAATGAAATAAAAATGATAGAAGCTTTGAAATTAGTTTTGCTTTCATTGAGAAATAATACATTGAGATACATATTTATTGAAAAACTTTTAATCAAAAGGAGCTTAAGAACTTTTAAAGGGCATGGTTTGGTTTAGCAGTATAAGCCAGGATTTATCCAAAGTGCACCTGTTGACTTCAACTATTGCTAGCTAAGGTTAGATGATAATAAGATCAGCCCCATATCATGTTGTGTGACACTGTTTCTAGATAGCCCTGAAAAAACACCTACTCACCCTTGTTGGCAAGTGCCCTTGCAGATAGCTCATCTCAAACCAGAAAGCCTCTTCCAGAAATTCTGCTGGTCTCTACTTCTTCAAGACAATCCCACTAGTCTAAGGGTGTAGCTCAGCAATCTTACTGTTTAAATATGCTTAAAGAGGGTACAGCCTAGTAAATCTGGTGAACTTCATGGACTTCCTGTACCCATTAAGTTGTTTGCTTCCTGGGCTTAAGGAGTTTTAGTGTGGTTTGGACTGTTTCACTTCCTCTTAGAATGACCTCTTGTTTCACTTCACTTTTAACATCTTTTCTTGTTTTTACCTCCTCTTTGACATCCTGTGCCTGAAGGAGTTTACCTCTAAGATGGAAGGTTTTAATATAGAAGCAGCTGCTGTACAGAGGTCCAGAATGCAGAAACACTTGAAATGAGACCCACAGCACCAACTTGGGAAGTAAAAATATCCTGCTGAGAAAATCTCCTTGAATCATCATTTGACCACTGGGATTCTGTGGATTCTTTTCCACCTTACCAAAAGCAAATTACAAAATAACAAATAACAAATGCCAAATGACAAAGCCAAATTTTTTTGGAAGCCCTCAGACCATCCCTATTTAATGGATGGATAACAATGGTTTTCAAACTCACTTTCCGTGCAGCATCAGGAGAGCACTGGATTATATGCATTTGCTCAATGCAATGGTTCTATCAGCTCTTGGGAATTTTGACTTAAAATTTAAAAGCAGAAAAAAAAAAAACAGAAAACAACCTATACATATTAATTACTTAAATTCATGTCCATCAGTTTTCTTCTGAAAGTTAATGTTATTAAAAGTTTTCAAAATACAAAGATAATATTTCATCATAAGGAAGATGATTCTGAATGTATAGCTTGTTTAGGGGAATGTCTTACCATTTGAGTGGCAGGCACAAATTAAATTTTCTTTTTTTCTCACTGCTTTCTTCAGGCTCTAATGAGAAATTTATGTAAGTTTTACAACTTTTTTTCAATTTTTTAGTATAGATCTCTCTCTCTCTCTCTCTCTCTCTCTCTCTCTCTCTCT
>NC_034598.1:38528536-38577866 GCF_900095145.1 Mus pahari
TCTCTCTCTCTCTCTCTCTCTCTCTCTCTGTGTGTGTGTGTGTGTGTGTGTGTGTATGTGTGTGTGTGTGTGTATGTACATATTCACATGTATATGAACAGATGTGCAAGAGCACATATGTATACATATACATGGGTGTATTTACATATGTGTGTGTGCATGTGGTATGAAACCCATAGACCACTGGGGTTTCTTTCCTAAGACACCTTCCAACTTGATTTGCAAGAGACAGGCTCTCTCATTGGCTTGGGATTCACTAATCTGGTTTTCTTGACTGCCAGTACTCTTCAGTGATCCAGCAGTCTCTGCCTGGCCATAGCAGGATAATGAGTGTGCTCCACCATGCTGATATTTTTGGGGGGTTCTGAGAATTGAACTCAAGTTTCATGCTTGATGGCAAGCAATTTATCTTTATCCTCTAGCCCCTCTTTCTTTCTTTCTTTCTTTCTTTCTTTCTTTCTTTCTTTCTTTCTTTCTTTCTTTCTTTTTGTTTGTTTTCTGTAAATCTCTGTTGGCTCATAAAAAAATCACTAAAGAACAAAACTGTGAGAAAGTAGATGTTTTCTAAGTTTATGATGCTATGTTGAAAAAGTCATAGAAGAAATTACTCCTGGTATATTTCTGAAGTTAAAAATAATGCAAAAGTCAGTCATTTTTGTTAAGTATTGAAAATACCATCTCACTGTTAATACAAATGATCCTGGCCCGAGAATGTAGATTCAGTTGACCTAAAAAGACACATACCAGTGCAGAAGCAGTTACATCAATTTCCATGGTCACAAAACAAAACAGAATCATAGATCAAGTCAATTAGCAGATACATTAATTGATATATTAGGAAAGTGATTTCCTGGGAAATACGGCTAATAGGGGAAATCTCCTCTTAGTCTCAAATGTTGGTCTCTGATGTCATTCTTTAGATTTGGAGTTTGCTGGAAGCTATTGACCTGATGTGAATAATGGTATGGATATACCCCAAATCACTTATATTTAAAATAATGTTAAGGCAGGCACAATATGGGACAATGAATGGTTATTAGGGGGAGTAATGATAGCTCAAGGTAACTTTGCTCTGTGTCTGAAATATCCTAACACTCTATGATTTTGAACTTCTAGTCAATTAGCCTTGTAGAACCTTCAACATAGATATGATCTCCTTTCTGCAACTTCTGTTTAGCCTCACCATATCTTTTCCAGATATTTGATGCAGCTTAAAGTCCGTTTCTCAATCCTATTAGTTAGATATGAGGTCCCATCATTCCTGCTTGGTTTATATTATTCATTTTTCATGCTAGAATAAAATGTGAGCCTATGGGTACAGGATCAAATAATTCAGATTCAGTCATTCAAGAAATGATGCAAGTACAGAATTGATCTTTTGACCCTGACCACAGGAGAGGGAAAAAACAAACAAACAAACAAACAAACAAAAAAACCAAAAAAGAAACCTTACTTACAGGGTCCAACTTGGCAGTTTAAAAATGTTTCAGTACATATAAACACTACATTATTGGTATTATTTAAGTTTGACTTGGAATATTTCTTTCTTTAAAATATTTATTTATTTAATGTATATGAATACACTGTCATTGTCTTCAGACACACCCGAAGATGACATCGGTTCCCATTAGAGATGGCTGTGATATCAGTGGTCAAGAGCACTGACTGCTCTTCCAGAGGTCATGAGTTCAACTCCAAGCAACCACATGATGACTAAGAATATTTCTGTAAAATAATTTTCAGGAAATATTTAAAGGCAATGAAGATGTGAAACTAAGATAAGCACACCTGCAAAAGTATCACTAATTGATTGTGATTTCCGATCATTCTGATAATTCTTGGTAACTTGTAACAATGGTTGCTGCCCATCTCTGTTTAGGTGAGAAATGGTCTCTATGCTTACTGGATTCTGCCATGGAGAGTTTCTCTAACACTAGACAATGTAACCGTTAACTATGGTGCCCCATTTACTAAGTTCCTTGGAAGGCTTGCATTAGAAATCCAAATTTGGGAGGCAAAAAAAATAAGATGGCTTAGAACATTAAAATGTAAATACAAGAGATGACCTGTGAGAAAAAGCTTGTCCTCTCCACACCATAGTTGAGGTAGAGCTGATTATTCTGTTAGTGCTGAGACCAGACACATACTATAATATCCAAATTCAGTAACTCCAAACCTATTGATATTTTTTGTTTGAACTTAAACAAAAATCTTAGAAGTTAAAGAAAAGAAAATATTAAATACCGACACAGAAAATCTCTGTAGAAACCTCCTGCACATGCCTTAAGGCTCAGAGAAGGCAACCCCCCTCCTCACCTTTCCTTCCTACAGGGGAGGCAGATCTGTGTCTCATGCCTTTTTAAATCTTAGAGACCTCGCTGAGCAGCTCCACAGGTGTCCTGCTAAGTTTCTGGACACACAGGACAACCAACCATGAACTCATTTTTACCCTGAAGAAAGACTGAACGTATCAAAGCCATGTGAAACTATCACTGATCGTAGTTGGGCTTCCTCAATTTTCAAGTGCCTTTTAAAAGTTCAAAAAAGATGCCAGAAGTCAAGGCTATATTTAAATTCAATTCCATCTGTGTATATCCATCTAGAATTCCAACAGAGATTTTCTTCCGGACGTAAGATAGCCTTGGAGAGAGCCTATTGTTCATTTTTTCCAATAAAGATCAATCCCTGAAAGAGTGTGTAGTAACACGCAATGTGTTCAGCATCCATGGGAACTTAGCCATGTGATTTAAAATATAGATTCTCCTTTCTTTGCTTGTTAACAGTATACATCAGTTCTCGTCCACGCCTCTTGGATATAACTGTTTCTAGACCCCAGCTTTACCTTCCAGGTTCTCTATATTTATCAGCTATATTTCACACATGTCAAATTGTAAATATCATTTCAAATTTCAACTTGTGAGAAAGAAAGGGAGAAAGTAAAAAGGTCAGTACCAAAACCAAACCAAACCAAACCTAAACTAAACTAAACTAAACTAAACTAAACTAAACTAAACTAAAACTTTAGTTTTTCTCCATTATGGGATAAAAGCATTTCAGTTTCTCCATCAGGAAAAGGAAACATATTACAGTTAAAAAAAAAAATGCAGGAACCCTTGGAAGCCAGAAGAGGGCATCAGATTTCCTACAGCTGAAGTTATAGGCAGTTATGTGCTGCCCTGGGTAGACTCTGGGGGGTTCTCTGGAAGTGTTCTTAACCACTGAACCATCTATCCTCTACCCAAACTGTCAAGAATATTGACTGTACTTTTCTGAAAGGTACATGTTATTAGAACATCTGACTGAATTTGTCTGCTCATAGGAACAGAATGCAAAGAAACTGGGTTATTTAGAGCTCTTCAGATAATTCAATCTAATTATTTTTGAGATTAAAATATAATTTACATCATGTCTCCTTTCCCTTTCGGCCAAGAGTCCCTCCCGTTATCCTTCCTCACTCTTTCAAACCTATGGCTTCTTTTTCATTAACTGTTTATACACACACACACACACACACACACACACACACACACACACACACACATATATTTGATATATGTTCCTAAATATAGCCTTCTCAGTATCTATAATGTTACATGTATATATGTTTTCACAGAGAAGTTCTTTTGATTAGGAGTAAAGACTATGCTTATCTGAGGGTATAAGCACATATTTTTACAGTGTAGTTAGGGATTATATATGTTTAGTAAGGTGGTGGGTGTAGGTGCTCCACTATGATCCATGACTTCACTATCCCAGTGTAACTGGCTATATTACAAGGCATGATGTCTCTTTTGCTGAGATGGTCTTAAGTTCAATTAGAGACCTTTGGTTACAGACAAGATATATGTACCACTACAGTGCCCTTCAGGTTTTCTTCCCATGTTGCTCATTGTTGTGGTTCATGCATGTTGTAACTGTTTGAGCATGTTATAAGGATTGTACTTAGCTTCCTTCATTTGGGAATCCTGCATTGTGTCTCCTGATACTATGAAAGCTAGTTCTAAGGAAGGAAACACTCAGATTGTTGGACCCACACCAGGGGAGTCAGGGTATCCCAAAAAACACGAGAGGCCTTCTTGTTGTAAAAGCATGAGGCAGTTTAATGACAGAGCTCTCCGGGCCGATGCTTATCTCACGCAGGAGGCAGAGGCATCTACCGTGAGACTCAAAAGCAAGGGGTTTTTATAGGGAGTTATAGGGAGAGGGTTGGGGTATTTTTGGGGAACTTGGCACAGCTTCACATAATTGGCTTGATTACAAGTCAGTAGAATAATACATGCANGTTGTAGCATCAACAATTCCAGGGAGGGTCAGCAAGACCCAGGCTGCCAGATGACCAATGAGTCAATCAAAAAATAACCCCAAACAGTTCCTATGTTTATGTCTATCATTGGGGTCACCCATCCTCAGGAATGACCAAACAAGGGGCTCTCCTGGACATGCCTGGACTTGTTATTGTAAAATCTTCAGTTAGGCCTTCAAGGCCTGTTAGGCCTCAGGTCTTCAAGTTCCTAATATTGCCCTATTTGTCTCATGTTATACTTTTGGCTATAAGTTCTTTGCTTTTCTTGAATTCAATTCCTTTCAAGATCAATTCCAGCTCATGGTCCCTTATACCTCTGTCCTAAGTTTATGGTGTCTTCAGCAACAGGGACTTATCTTCTATGTCTACTGGCAATCAGAGGCAATAGCAATAGCCTGTATGTTTGGGGAGTTGCTTGGACAGCTCTGACCAATGATGTAAAAGAGGATTTCTCATGCCTTGTGTTAGGCTTTTCTTAGGTAGTCTTTGGTCTTTGGAGGGGGCATATTCTGCACATATGAGGAATATATATTTGAACTATATACGTATATTTATAGAAAGACATATACACGTAGAATGAATTATATTGTATATTATATATTATTTATTATATTTATTATATATATTACATGTATTGTTAAATAGCTAAAAGTATGATTCCTTAGGATCTTTTTCAGGCATCCTGACTATTATTTTATTGTTCTCCCTCTTCCTTCTGTACTTATCTCCCTCCATGCCTAATTAAAGCCCCCTCCCCTTATTCTTCTTTCCCTATACAGATGCTTGACTCTCTATTCCTTACTCTTGCTAGCCCGGACCCTACCCCAACAGTGATCCATTTTTATTTTTCAAGTTTCTTCAGTTACTGCAGGATATGTACTTGCATCTGACAAACTGATGCTAGGATCTTCCAGTAGATATTAGAAGAAAAGGAAGATGGCAGGGTTTAGGGGTTGGTGAGGTGGTAGTGTGAGAGACCTGGCCATCTTCTTACATCTGAACTTCAAATGTTGAAATTTCAGGTGTGTGCCAATATGACAGAATTGAAGATTTCTCTCTAGATACAGATTTGTGAATCTCTAATTTAATATAAGGTAGACACAATCACCAGCACTAATTCCCCAAGAATCTTGACTGGTGAGTTTGCTAACCAATCAAGTGACAGGGAAATAGTGATGTGGGTTGTTACAAGTTTCAAGAATGGAGTCCTGTGAGGAAATCTGAGTGCTTGTGAGAAAACTCCAAAAAAAAAAAAAAAAAAAAAAAAAAAAGGCAGGGGTGACCTCAGTTTCTTCAAAACGCAGATTTGTTCTTGGAATATGTTTTCATGTTCTTACCAGGTGTGGCAAATAGGAGTGAATTTTCTTCAGATCACTCATTACTGCTTGCTGCCGTTATCAATTAAATGTTTGCACTATCCTTCACATGCCTCTATGGGAAACATGTCTTGCCTCATGTGGCTCATCTTTGTGAATACAGCTTGAACTCATGAGAACTTTACTCACATGATTCTTCTTAACCTTCAGAGTGTAAGTTGTCTAGTGATCTGAATAAAGTGGCTATTGCACAAGACTTTAATTCCTCTCATTTTCAGTCCCAACTCTCCCAGGTTCATGCCACCAAGTAAAGTGATAAATACCATTATGTTTTCATATTGTTTATAATTATAACCAGCATGGCCAGTAACAGATTTCATGTTGAATCTCAATGTGAAAATGTCAAATCAGGACTTGGGAATTTTTCTCCTAAATATATATAGATCTACTTTGTATTCTAAATTGCAACAATGTGCTCAAAACAGGAAGAATTAAGAATAGATGGTATTTTGGATGAATGATTCTTTGACATTAGATGAGTCTTTCTTTGACTTCTTCCTATATTTTAATGATGTCTGAAGCCAGTATTGAAAACAATATTAAGAAAATGTGGTGTTTATATTAATCTGAAAACCTTCTTCATTGTAATTCTATTATTGATTCTCTACAACATTAAAGGTAAAAGTAATGTTATTATTTATTACTGGTTTCATACCAATATCTCTTAGTCAAATTGGCTATATGTATAAAACTAGGAATCTGTATTTCATTGGAATTCATATTTTCATTATAAATATTTAATGTATGTTAATTAGATACATAAAATATCATCTTATACAATTTGATTTTTTTCTAAAATAATTTTATGTAATTTACTCTGGCCTCTATAGTACAATCACATTATTCTCCTGTGACTTATTTACTAAGGTTTTCTTATATTTGTCTTCATATTTATTGGATAGAGATTAAAGCTCAAACTTGTCACTTTCAAAGGATGTATAAATGAAAAGCCAGTTGATCAGACACAAATACACAGACATACACTCATACCCTCTACTAGTTTCTTTGTCAACAGCATTGTCCTCTACCATACATGAACTTGTTTAAAATTGGTTCTCTTGAATACAAACTTGAGACTCTTACAATCTTATTACAATTTGCAAATATTAACATAATGATATAATCAGTTTGCTATTCCTCTCCATCTTATATTTGCCTCTACAATATAGATTTATACTCAACGTATGATATGATTGATTCCTAATAACATAATATTTGGCTCAATAATGATAAGTCCATTACTTCAACTTTGGTATTGGGGGAGCCCAATCACATGGATTTTAGAAAAAGAAACCCCAAAATAGAGAAGTGTGAATAACTCCCAAAAGTATAATGATGATTCTAAACACTTGATGGTCTCATTAATACACCCTGCCTTGGTACCATTGTCTGTTGCTGGAGCCAAACACTTGGACAAAAGTAACTTAGGTGTAAAGGATTGATTTTTAGCTCACAGTTCCAGGCTACAGATCATCCAAGCAGGAAGTCACAGCAGGAAGAGCTTGAAGTAACTGGTCACATCCACAGGCAACAGCAGAGAGAATGGTGCATGCCTGTGTTATTCAGTTCACCCTCTCTGGTCCCACAAAGTCCAGAGCCCAGGAAACGATGCTACCCACTCTAGCATCTTCTCACATCAATTCAGTTAATCAAGACAATCCCTGCTAGATGCACTCAATGGCCAACCTGATACAGATAATCCCTGGGACTCTCTTCCCAGCTGATTCTACATTGTGTCAAGCAGATAAGTAAAAGGAACCATCACTGCCAAAATTGGGGCACCTCTTCTGGATGTACAGTGTCGGAGGACAGACATAGGATGACCATGGCATTCAGATTTTGACTTTATGGGAGAAATCCTTTTGATTATGTAAAAAAAAAATAAAAATAAAACAGAAAACTAAACTAATTAAATATTGGAATGAAACAGCTCTGTGTACATGTGGTAAGGAGATAATGTTTTTCCATATGATGAAGTCCTTGTTAGTTATTTTATCTTTAAGCTTGCCCAAGCAGGAGCTCCTTGAGCAAGAATTTTTGACACCTTAAATTTTTGCTTTATGTCTCATTTTATGGCAGTTTGCTACCCAATAGGTTTCTTTAATTATGTACTGTTTAGAAAACAACTACAAGTAACATTAACAGTGATTAGCCTCCACCCTGCCTCTGTCATGAAAAGGCTGTGTGTCATTTTTTTCCTATTTAGCAAAGTGTACATATTCTCTTGAAATGTACATTTTCTTTCTTGAAAAAAATGATCAATGCTAGAATAAAATTTACACAAAAATTTCCAAAGTGTTTTGCATTGGCATATATGCTTATATTTTAATAAATAGTAATACAGTACTGATTTCCTTATTCCCTCTGTTTACACCACCTGAAGTTGACTTATTAACTATATCAGTGATGTCATCATTCAGGGATGCAACCCCTATAGCAGACATGGTTTGGTAGCAGTTAAGCTGGTTAAAAATAACCCAACATCATAGAGCAGATGTTTTAATTTGTGCTATGGAAGTTCGGTAACTATAACCATTATCCCTGGGAAGCTACTTACTTCTAGCTCATAAATGAAAATGTAGTGAATATAAATCAAACTTTGATTAGATGGCTACTTGCAAATCTACAAGCAATATAAAATGGAAAGCATTTAACCAAAGTATCTACTTCTCACAGATGTGCTTTTATTAGGCCAATAAACATGAATCATATGGGTAAATTGTTCAAATATAAAACATCAATTAATAAACAGCTTAGGTTGTGCATCATTTCTTCAACTAATAAAAACAAATGTTGTGAGTTTAGAAGGGTCATCACTTCAATTAGATAGAAATATTATCTTCTGAGATAATTTGACCTACATTCTACTCTTAAAATTTCAGATTATTGTTTTTTACTCCTTTACATATTTTTTTCTAGTCAGTTTTATTAAAAGCAAATTTAAAATAGTAGCATTTTAATTAAATTAGTAGCATAATATAGCCATATTCGTTTAATGCCTGAAGTATGTAGGAGATTCCATGGCTAATTAGGAAAGTGTTGACTGGTTATTTTTTGTTTTATTTAAATCAGCAGAGACAGTTTATAAATTAAAAAAAAAAAGAAAAGAAAAAGTTTAGCAGGCAACATGAGAACCTATGCTTAAATATGAAAAACCCACATAAAAGATACAATACCTCACACCTGTAATCTATTCTTCCTACAGTGAGAAAGGAGACAGAGCCTGGGGGGTGTCTGAAAATCTACCAACAAGATAGCCTGTTGTACACACTGATTGACAATGTGAGATCTTTTCTTAAAAGGTGCAAAGCTAGGACTATAATCCATGGCAGTCCCTTGCCTTCACATGTGCAGAGAATATACCAATACATATTAGCCAAGCACACACATAGTTTGTCTTTTATTACTTTGTGGGTTCTTCATTTTTCCCACTTTTGTCTCCCACTCACCTCCAGTTTCACCCCCTATCACAAGATGGGAAAAGAAAGGATAGAGGAGAGAGAGATAGAGATCTCTGAATCTAATTTCTTTTGTGTGTGTGTGTGTGTGTGTGTGTGTGTGTGTGTGCTCTTTCAGTATGACTACTAACAAACTACAACCTATCCCCAAATGACCATCAACCATCTACTCCACCTATCAGGGCTCTAGCTTTTACATATCCACTGAAAAATCCTCAGAATTCCAAAAGTTGCACAATCACAGAAATTATCCGCAGCTGGCAAATCCGTGCCTCTGCTAGAGCCCGAGGCAAATCAAAGCTGCTGCAAAGCAGCCGCATATCACCACACCTGACATTAAACATATTCTTTTAATATTTCTGTGCTTTTATAAAGAAACCAAATTCCAGAAGTCTGACTACACACACACCCACAGTACATTTGTTACATACTTTCATAACAAAACCATCACCTAAGGTGATCTCGTGTTGTGCATTTGGCAGAAGCTAGTAACTTTTGCTCAATCCTTGTAACAATCATCACCGTCGTTCATAATCTGTCCTCCCTCTGGAGATTTCATCAACTGGTTATCTCCATTATAAGCATGTAATGTATAAGCATGGCCTTCTTAGGAAACAATAATATCTGTTTGCCATGGTTGGAGACATTACTAGACTGTCTATAAATGTACAAATTCTGCTGATTTATGACATAAAGGAGCTTACCTGTTTAAATGGTTACACTGAAATTTACAGTTTGCAACATTTTCATGACTAAAGGTTAAACTTACCATTTGCTTCAGTGTTGAAAATCACTGTAGCTTTTATAATCCTCAACTTTGAAGAGTCAGTCACTTTTTTTGAAGATTATCATCCTTGGAATTTTCTGTGCATCATTTCATATATGACGATTTGTTCCCTCTGAGTCCTTGGTTTTGTTTTTCAACACAGTACACTCTGCTTGGTGAAGATGAAGATATCAAATATAAACTTTCACAGACTGGATTTTCTTCTATGAAGCTGGTCTGTCATGTGTAGCTGACATTTGTGTGTGTGTGTGTGTGTGTGTGTGTGTGTGTGTGTGTGATCCTTTTTTACCATAAATTGCTGTGGATATTTGTTAACTATTAGAAATGGTCCACCAGCAACAGCATCTCATAATGCACTGAAACCTCACAGGATGTTGTATATTTATTCATAAAATAATCACAACTTGTTCTTTGTCCAAAGGCTGAACCTGCCCATTAAGCCTCAGGAAGGTCCTTCAGTAACCTAACTAACATCATTGGGTCAAATACATTACCACTGAAGGAATGAAGATCCTCTATTTCAAACATTCTTCAATATACCCATTTGTACAGGTGAACACATATGACAGGTGTACACGTATGGCAGGAGACTCAATTGGCTGGAACACATATTTCTTATTTTTAAGTTTTCTTAAAATTTTTATGTCATTTGCTTGTTTTTGTTTTGTTTTGTCTTGCTTTTTTGAGACATAATCTGATCTTGTATAACAAGATGGCCTAAAATTCACAATTCAGCTTCAAATACTTAGTAATTCTCTTGACTCAATTTCTCTTATGCTAATAGTACAGATGTTTACCAAACATCTGGTGTATCCAACCTTGATACTGAGCCATGCTAGAATCAAGCTCACTTCCATGTCTGAACAAATTAAATTTTCTTCTTTACCATCATCTTTTGAAACTGTTGTTACCAGAGCAGTTTATTCTTGACTTTCCTTCCATTGAGATCTTCATTGGGCAAGAAGATCTATACAGAGTTCTTTGTCCTTGCATGAAGGATACTGGGTACTGTGACTGATGCTGGATAACCTGACTGTCATGATAGGAATAGCTGTGTAATGTTCGGAGGATAGCAATAATTAGAGATGGTAAGAGCAAAAACAACAAACAAGCTCACATTCTGCTTATTAGTACAAATAAATCTTGATTCACTCAAGAACAATTTAAGCCAAAATGTATTCTGTATCTATGCTTAAGCACATGGATGATGGTTTACTTTTTAAATAAATGACCCATAGATTAATCATTTTCTCTTAGAGAAGTCACAGGTGTTTCAGAGTTCTACTGAAATGTTTCCATTTCTTTGCTTTTTTCAAATAGGAAAATGATATCTGTAGAGCATTTGTCTCCTCTTAGAATGTTTTATTAGAGCCTCTTCCTGATTATCTTTCATGGATGTAGTTAAAGTACGCACTACCCCATTTCATTATCTGCTGTCTTTTGCATATATAGATTTTGTGTGATGTATCCTGTAGGCTAGATTCTTCATATATAGAAACATTCTTTATTACCAAGCCAAATTCTTTGGTCAGGTGGACTTTGATAAATCTGTTCAGTACAAGCACAAATTTCCAGCCTTAGCAGCCCATTAGAATCTATCCAGGAGCCTGAATTCTGTGTCTATGTAGCTAGAAAAGCTCACTTAATTGGCCTAAGGTATAGATGTGTGAAAACTGCACATAGAGTAATGATTAAGAGCAACCTTTCCAACAATATTTTAGGACCTAGACCATGTTACAAGCCTTTATACTTGAAGCTTATCTGTAAGGCTTATTTTCAGTTACACCACTAGCTGAATATCATGTATATTACAGTTTAGGGTCTATTATCCATATATTCTTCTTAAGTAAGACCAGCTTCCACTGGAAGGAATGCTGCTATAATTTTACACATGGTTTTTATCTATGAGTTTTAACACAAATTGAAGGATTTGGATTGTAAGGTCTTTACACAAATCTCAGAAAAAAAAAAACCCACACCAAAGACAGAGTAGTTTGTGATTCTACAGTCTATAAGATCAGTATTTAAGCTTCTTAAGGCAAAAAATATGATTTCATAGCCAGGTTAGATTATTTAAGAATTCCATGCTTCAGTAAATATCATATATGTGTAAATCAGGAAGTAACTAGACATATATATATATATATATATGTGTGTGTGTGTGTGTGTGTGTGTGTGTGTGTGTGTGTGTGTGTAATCCCTACAAAACTGTGCATCTGCTCTACATGAACTTCCTTTCCTGTTTGAAATGTGTCAAGTAGGAACTCTTCACAAGATGGTGAATTCATGAGGCAGGTACATAGGCCATAAAAATGTATATCTATTGAATTCAACACTGGGGATTCTTTTTAAGGGGGAAAAGGTATTTACTTCCATCTCAAGCTGACACAGATATGATATTTTATGCAATGTTCAGTTCCCAAGGTGTTGTGTTATTGCTAAAGAGAATTTTACATGCCAATGTGTTTCTGAAATAGTGATGCTTGGCTTGACTCTGGGAAAATCTGTCAGTCTTTTCAGAAGTGGAGTTACAAAAGTCCTTGCTGTTCTGTGGAGAAAGCAAAGGTGGGATGGTTGTGTTTTATATTGTTAAGTGCCTTTTCCTGATGCAGTAAGTCCTGCAGCGGACCATACAGAGAGGTCATAGGTAGCATCACGCAGCTCTTACTGCAACAAGAGCACCGTGACACACACTTCATTCCGTGCTGCATCCTTATGCAGGAGCTACAATTTTTACTCACAATTTGCTGCATGAGGGTATTTAAACTATATAGGCAAACTACCTAAAGTCACAGTTCTATGTCAGAATCCAGGCTTTGATTTAATAGTGAAAATCTCCCCTTTGCATTGTGTCAATGATAGAATAGCTCATGGCACTTGCATTGGGTTCCTCAGGAGCCTTAGCAGACACCATAGAAATGGAAGTTTGAAACCAAGCTGCTAGCAAAGAAATGCTCTCTGTGGAGTTATTGATACCGGACCCTTCCTTGTCCTTCACAGATTCTTTTGGTTTGATAGTGATTTTTGGTATTGCTTTGCCGTTTCCTTTTTCACACATGTTCAAACACACCTTACATTTGACACATGCCATCTTCCCTTAAACTCTAATGTGTTTTCTAATACAAAAACATTAGCCATGGATTAAAAATTTAGTGTAATTCATTCTTCAGCATAATAGATCATTAATGGATGCCTGTGAAATCTCACAAGTCTGAACCATGCATTTCGGAGTCATGTGAGTGGGCTTCATCACAACCATTTGCCTTTAGCTTCAATTCAAACATTTCCACTTGTAATTGGCCACATTCCATTCCATACCTCCTCAGATTTTCCATGACTCTTTGAGAATGATGTATATTAGAGATTCTTTTTGTATATTAGAGGATGACTCAATCCCTCTAAATCTTATTGGTTCACAACCAAAAATGGTTTTGCATGTCAGACTTTTTTTATATTTCTGACAGTCTCAGTGAACATGTCAAGCAATAAAGTAACTATAGTGGCTGGGTTTTTTTCCCCAAAATATAATCTTTCTTCTGGGATGCTCAGACAATGAACAGCCAAAGATGTGGTTTAGCAGTAGGATCTTTGCCTACCTTGTGCAAGGTTTTGGGATCCATCACCCATAGTAGAGCAGAAGTCTTATTTGTTGTGTATCATAACACATACGCATGGTGACAGCTGCTCTGAGTCTCAAAGATTATTTGCTCCTAGCAGTCTAAGACTGGCCTATGAAATAGAACTTATAAGAGATATAGGCTTCGTGGTGGCACACGCCTTTAATCCCAGCACTTGGGAAGCAGAGGCAGGCAGATTTCTGAGTTCGAGGCCAGCCTGGTCTACAAAGTGAGTTCCAGGAGAGCCAGGGCTATACAGAGAAACCCTGTCCCAAAAAGAGAGAGAGAGAAAGAGAAAAAGAGAGAGAGAGAGAGAGAGAGAGAGAGAGAGAGAGAGAGAGAGAGAGAGAGAGGCTTTGTTTGCAATGCAGGTGTTGAATGGAAATGATTGAATGGAAAAGTAGAGAAGAATATCAGAATTGTTCAAAACTGGCCTAAACTTTGTAATGCAATCTGACTAAAGACATAGATTTTAGATTTTCTGAGAATAAGAAGAAAGGGAGCTAATACCCTTCTGAGAAATGAGGCAGTGCAGGAAACTAGGTTAAGGCAAGAAATTATACACAAGGCAATAGAATTCAAAGGCAATGGGCTTGGCTATTTTCCAAACATGTTTAATTTGGCACATGTAGTCTGTGTGTTTTAGAGAAGGAGCTGTTGGTAGACAGCCCTGGACACCTGGGGACTAAGGAGGTAGGCATAGGATGCTTTGAGGCAAGGCAGAAGAGAATACTTGAAAGTATTAAAGTACCTGTGGATGTCATATATGAATCATGTATGAATCAAGCACCACAGAAAACATGAGAGAGGATAGGTATTTGCAATGCATATCATATTGTTCATTTTAATATACCTCCTTAAGCTCTTCTATAGCCATTTTTCAGCTTCATTGAGATATAATTAACAAAATAAAATGTATCACTGAAATAATGTACAACTTGATGTTTTGTGAATTCAAAATGATTAAAACAAGCAAATTGCTACAACCGTTACTTCATACACCTATGCTTGCTGTTGTATGTGTCATTTAAAAATCTACTTTCAGCAATTCACAGGTGTGCCATACATTACATGTAACTAGAGTCAATGGCTATTGGCATGGTAGATCTAGAATTCCTTTGTGTTGTCTAACTGAGTTAGAGAATAAGAGCATTTCATTATCGATTGTCTCACAGCCATTGATAGCAAAGAACAGGAGGAAAAGGCTCAGTCATTTTGTAGCTTTAGTCTAATGTGTTCTGAAAGGAAAGGGTAGAGATGATTCATTGTTGCATGCCGAAATATTTGGCATGGCATTCTTGTCACTTGACTTGCCTCAGTTAGGAGGAATGTGTTAGTATTCCTATAACCTTGGAAGTAAAAAATTTGATCAGAGTTTTAATACCTGCTTCAGTTTGCTCATCGTCATTGTGAAAAATAAACACACACCAACTGGGTGTCAAATAAATGCCAAGAAGAAATCTGAATGATAAAGATAAACTTCCTGAAATCAGTATGCATTAGTTGGTAAATGTTACATTTAATAGGTATCAAATAATGACTTTTGAGTGATTGAATGTACACAAAGCCGATCAATCACCCAAGAGCAAACAAATTCCTTTAGTAATGACTATGTGAGAGATCACAGTCCAAATCCTCATGGGATTCACACTTGTGTAGCATGCAAGCCCTGAAAAACCCACAGATCACTTACCAGTTATTTGCATTTCCAAATCATACTGAAATCAGAACTGGCTGTCTGAGATCGGGTTGCTTTGCCTCTTACAATACCAGGGAATTAATTGTGAGCAGTCACCGTTATTATCTATGCTACTCTACAGCACTATTTATTTTTGATAGGCAGAATGTTTGAACTTGGAAGGTGTCACAATTACTGAAATGAATGTTTATTTTTTTGTCTTTCCACAAACAGAAAGCAAAATGACACAGTGATCATTTCTTGTCTAAAAGAGATTTTTCCTAAGAGACCTTTCCCCTGCTTGGTGCAAGAACTAATAAAATATGACAGCAAAGAGGACTTTTCTTCGGTTAAATGCTTGGCAATGAGGAGGTCTCTGTTACAGTTGCCAAGCTGTTAATTTCACTCACCACCCTAATGTTCATTCATATTTTTTCATTTTTTTATCTACTTAGTAGTTAAAAGGAATAGAACACATGTTTTAATCACCAGAAGAATTGTTTATATATTTTAAATTTTATTCAATGTTATTCATTCTAAAACTTAAAAGAAAAATAAAGGAGAAATGGAACACAATCTTAAAACTCTAGGTTTGGTCAAAAATGAGAAATCAGAAGTTATTTTTATATTGAGAGTGAATGCATCACAAATACATCTCCCCTGTAGTGTCATACGGAGAAATACCATCTTTAACTTCAACTTTATTCCTGAGCTTACAGTGTGACACCTCACTATTCAAAAGCATTCTATGCAAACATGAGGAAGTCTAGCAGAATAGGTATTTCTTTGACTCTAAGGAAATAAAACATCTACACTGAAGCAGGATGGTTGTCTCATGTTGGACCTACACAAGGAGTTGGAAACCAACTGAGTTAGAGTGGCCCTGGATGTCCCAGGGGTATGATGGTACCCAAGGGGTATATTCTCTTCTCTGAGGAGAAGGGCAGGAGGTAATTGGGGAGGGATTTATAATGATGGAACTGGGACAAGAGGAGGAATGGGGACCAAGATCAGGATGAGAAGTGGATAAATAGATGATAGATAGATAGATAGATAGATAGATAGATAGATAGATAGATAGATAGATATGGTGATGCATGGATGGATGGATGGATGAAATGATAGACATGATAGATGTGAAATGCCATTTTTTTTAAGTTTGAACTCCATTTTAGAGAACCTGACATAGGTTTGAACTCAGGTAAACTAACAGGCTGTTACCTAGCATTAGTTTTGAAGTTGTCCCCAAACAAAACCTGAGCCTAGCTCCAGTCTCTAGGCTAATCCCCAACAAGACCAGCATTTCCAGGTTATACCCTCAACAAGACTAGTGCCTCAGAGTTATTCCAACAACAAACCTGCACCCTCAGGTTACAAGTCCTCCCCCTACCTAGTGACCACCAATGCAGAAGGGAATAGAAATTAAGTTTGTGACATGACTCCCATCACCAGTCAATTATGTTAAAGGACACAGTGGCTTCCAAATTAGATGCTTGCACATGTATTCCCTGCTTGCAGTTTACTATAAAGCCTTGCCCCAATAGACATTCAGGGTTACCCCACCACCAAAAGTGTCCTGTGTGATGGCAGTGTGTTGGAAGGGGGGAGGATGAGCTAGCTTGAATAAAGACTCTGCTGTGAGTTGCATCAGGTCGGCGACTGTCTGTTTTGGGGGTGATCACTAAATTATCCCTGGCACTACAGAATGATGGATGGATGGATGGATGGATGGATGGATGGATGGATGGATGGATGGATGGTAGATGATAGATAGAAGATAGATAGATAGATAGATAGATAGATAGATAGATAGATAGATAGATAGATAGATAGATAGATAGGCAAATGCAAACAAAACTATTTCAAAAACATTTTGTTCCTGGTATCTACACATTTCTTCTTGTAAATCATCTTCTAAATACAAGGCCGATCTACATCCTGACTGACATCAGAAGGAATAGGCTTATATTTCATCCAACTGGAAGTTGTAATGCTCTATCTCTGACCCCTTGATAACACCCCAGTTTGACAGCCTAATTAGATGGGGTATAAGCAAATCAAGGGTCTATCCGTGCTAGAAGAGCAGCAATAATTTTTTGATGTAGCTTTGATTATTAGAATCCACACTTCTTTCTGGATTCTATGTTTTATCAACTTTCACCTTTGAGCAAAATTGCTTTTTAAACCAGAATCTTGTAGACATCCTGCTGACAGGGGTCTATCTTCCTGCAGTTTTTCATTGCTTCCATTTTCAAGCCTGTTTCTTTGGACAGAAGCACTTCCCTAGGCCTTCATTCAAGTCTTTCCTGTGGAGACTGCAGCCAAAGCCACATCTTGCCTGTGTGTGATCCACATGGATTTACCTGAGCAGGCTTCCTGCCCCTCATAAACCATGAGATAACAAGTGTTGTCAATGCTGATAAATCCTGAGGCAACAGAATGCTTGAGATAATCAATTCAAATTGGTTTATGTTGGCTCACAACTGCAGATGTGCCAGCCAAAACACCCTTTCCTTAAAGCACTGCATATACAAGGAGGTTATTTCTCTCTAATTTCTTGAGAATAGCAGTGATATTTCTCCTTTCCTTATCCTAGTTTCTTGAAACCCCCTCATGAATTAGTTGAGTTTGCCTTACTTGCTGTTTGTCTGTGTTGTTTTCCTTCAGTGTCAAGATGTCAGCATCATGAGCAAGCCATTTTTCTGTGGTTCTAAATATCATCAGATACATACAGAATTTATGTCCAATTTCTTGATCCTTATAGTCCATGAACTAATCGCTTAGATTTTTTTGGTATTTCCAAAGCTTTTTTTTTCCCACAGACACATCTGAATAAATAGTACATGTGAAACAAAATGGTTTCTCAAAAATATATTGGTTTCTTTATGTTATGAAAACAAAAGAAATGGGATGGTTGGAAGAGGATTTCAGAGGTGCGTTCTGGGACCTGGTTAATGACCTATGATGTTCATGCATAAGCAGAAATGTATCTGACCATGTATGCTTTAAAGAATAAAAGTAGATTTATATAACAAAACAGAGAAATAAAAGCCTTACAAGAAGCAACTTAACCCCTATTTCTAGGGACATGTCCAGAGAGAATGGGAGGAAGAAAGAGGGTGTGTAACAGTATGGGAGTATGGGCTGGCAGCCCGAGAAGAATTGGGGATTAGGAGTATTCTAAGGGAGTCAGGCTACTGCTGCTTACATTTAGCATTCATGAATACTAATTTGTGGGAATACTGAGAGATAAATAGGTATTATTAAAATACATTTACAAACCAAAACAGCTTCATCTTTCTTCACATGAAAGAAAAATAAGAAAGCAGGAGAAAAAGCATAAAACAGATGAGGAATTAGGGATCCAGCTGGGCACAACCAAAAGTAAATGCAAAGAGGTTTGAACTCTAAGCCTATGGGCCCATCTGTGCACAGGCTGAGATATCTACCACACTGATATCATACTAATGTTCAAATATGTTTTTCAAAACCAACAGTGAAACCCCAAAGATGGTTCATCCTGATATCACCCTGTGGTTTTCCTTTCTTAGTCAGCATATGAAAAATTGTCCAGCAGTTGGTGTCAATTATGCTGTTCCTGTTTTTACACTGAGGTACAAGGACTAATGCCTCAATGATCATCACGTAAATGATATTAATCACAGCAAATTCTGTACTTCCTAACATGTGTACATATATAATGGTTGCTATATTATAATGATGTAGTAATAAAAGGTACAGCTGTAGATATGTCTTGATGGTAGAATATCTGGCAACTAAATCCTGGGTTCCATCACCAGCGCTAACCTACACACAAACAAACAAACTTAACAAGGTACAATAGATATGGTGAAAATGCTATTAATTAACCACAGGGACCAAAGATGATAGATGCATTCCAGGTTTCCAGTAACCAAGGTCATGTCGTCCCTATGGGAGCCAAAGAGTCCTGCACAATACTATAACACGCACAACAAAATCGTGTTGGAACTTTGAAAAACTATTGTAACTCATTAGGCACCTGTGCTGCTAGAGCCCTGCCCTCATTATGCCAAACTGAGACCAAAAAAAAAAAAAAAAAAAAAGCACAGATGATGGATTTGAAAGTATACTAGAGACATAAATGTTAGGAGTTATTCCCACACTCATTGTGATTTTATTCACACTCAATATGTGTGTATAATGCATTTAAGTTGGAATCATCAGAGAAGAGGATAATAGAGTACACACTCCACACACAAAGAAATACTATTAATCCTTCAAAGAGGAAAAGGAAAATCCTAAAATCACAACATGCACACTACATGATAATGTACAATGAGATTAAGCAGGCAAAGACAAATGCTGCATGAGTGTCTATTAACAGAAGAAGGCTGATTACCATAGGAGGAAAGGGTAAAAGCAAGGGGGCAGGAAATGTTTTAAGTCAGATACAGTCAGCATAGTGACTACAGTTAATGATCTTTTACACATCTCAGAATGGGTGAAATTTTTAAATGTCTCAGCACAAAACAATTGCACAGTGACAGCCATTTTAATTATCTTGATTCAATAGTTCCACATTATCCAGGTTTGCCAATCCATCACTTCATTAACATGTTGTCAATGAAACAAGAAAAAAAAATTACAATGAACCATGAGAGGTTAGCTATGAACTAAAAGCAGAGGAATTGTCTCCCAACTTTAACATGAAAAGGAAATACTTGAATCAAATAGCATGCTGCGCCAGACTAGGAGAAGGTAGTAAGTGTTACGGTGGTAATGAAGGTTGGCATGAGAAAAGCAGAGAAATCTCAGATGTGGTGGCTGTCATATACAATCCCATCCCTTGAGAAGCTGAAGCAGGAGAATTGGCATAAGTGTAAGGCCATTCTTGGCTACAGAATGAACTCTTTCTCAATAAATATTTAAAAAGAAGGAGAAAAAATCTCAAATAAACAAATAATCATTTGCCTCCATAAGAATTAGAACAATTAGAATAAACTCCAAAATGAGTAGAGTATAAATAGGAGACAGGAAAATTATCCAACAGACTAATGAGACAGAGAAGTCGTTCTTTGAAAATGAGTTATTCTTAATAGACAGATCTCTTAACTAGTATAGAAATGAAGGAAGAAAAATCTCCAGCAGGGGCTGGGCATCTCAGTGGTGGTAAACTAGCCGCTCAAAGCAAAGGTCAGGTAAGAAGAACTCACTTGGCTCCAAACATTTAAAGTTGGCTGACACCAACTTCTCCAATTGTTCAGGAAATGGGAGAGGAAAGAATTCTCCCTGTTAGATTCTGGCACCAGCATGCCCCTGATACCCAAACCAAGGACACAACCAAAAGAGAAAACTACTGCCTAATGAATCAGATGAGCAGGGTTCATAGATCTATTCAAAAAGAACCAGAAACCCAAATCCAAAAGCACACTTAAAAACATTCGGAGCAACTGCTCTGTTCAGCCCACAGAGTCGGCTCACTGTTCACATATCAGTAAACATGACAAAGCAGGGCAAAAGAGTTCATTTGAAAACAGATGGTCTCTCTACAGAGGGAGACAAGTTGTATGATAGAAGCCCAGCTCCTTTTCGTAATAAAGACACTGGACGGCCATGCTGGGCATGAAAGGAACAAATGCGAAGTATAAAAGCTGCATTTGCGAAGCCAACATTGATGACAATGAGAAGCTGGCAAGACAAGAAAGAAAACAGGAATGTGGGTTTCCCCTGCTTACTCACAACGCTGGAAATTTTACCCAGGATTCCCAAAAGTGAGAAAGAAATGATGTTCAGTTAGAAAAGAGGAAGCCAAACTAGACACTTTCCGCATGGCATGACCTTGTATGTGGAAAACCCCAAGAATTCCACCAAGATCTTAATAAACTCAGAAGACAACACTGATTAAAGGCAGCAGAAGTACAGTCGCACAATACCTGTGAGTTATCTGAAATCAAACCCAGTAAGAAATCCAATGACTACGAACAAAATTATTGATACAAATAAATATAACCTAAGACCACAACAATGAACACTATAAGAGATAGCAGAGTGCTTTGATTAGCACCCACAAGGAAATGATAGCCCTGTTGGTTGATTGGGTAATTTTATTGTATTAAAATTTTACATAACTATAAGCACTCCCAAAATATCAATAGCATTCATCACAGAAATAGGAAAAGATATGAAAGTCAATATATAACCATAAAATAATTTTTTAAAATATCATAAATGCCCTAAGCAATCTTGAGCAAAACTAAATCAGGTAGCATTATATGGCCTACATTTGGAGTATACTACAAAGGTGTAGTTATCAAAATTTCTCTGTATTGGGAAAACCAAACTCAGACAAACAGAACTGTGAAGAGCCACAAAAACAAAAAACAAAAAACAAAAAACAAAAAAACAAAGACAAAAACAAACAAACAAACAAAAAAAACCTTTGTATCCACAACCAAGAGATTATTAAACCATGCACTAACTGCATGGCAAGAGATGACTGTCTTTCCAATAAATGTCTAAAAGGAAGTTGGATCTACCTTAAGATACTCAGAAAATTAAAGCAAGCAGACAAATGTTATGACATCTTCCTCATTGATATCTGCACAGAAAGAAAAAAAAAAGTCCTAAGTATGAAGACATGACCTCCAGAAAGAAAGTATATGAAACTGTACAAGGGGCTAATATCTAGACTATGCAACCAACACAAACAGGAAAGCTCCACAAATAATCTGCTTCACATCTGGGCAATCCACCTCAGCAGAAATTTTCAAAGAGATACATGCAAAAGGCAACAGACATATCAATCCACCAGTATTACTTGTCATTGGTAAATATTCACAGTCACACACCCCAGTAATAATGACTTTAGTAACAATGACTGAAATACGAGCTCTGGCAAGACAAAACTCTTGCATACTATTGGTGGAAATTCTCAAAGAATAGAGCTATCATGTGATTTAGCAATCCTACCACTGGGTAGAAAATAGAACATAGATAGAATTAGCTTATCAAAGAGGCATCTCCATTAACAAGTTTATTGCAGTACCAGTCAAAATAGCAAATAAGGAAACAATCAAGTATCCATCAACTGACCGATGGGTGAAGAAAATGTATATGCAATACATATGTGTGTGTATGTATACACACACATTAAAATCTCTTGTGTAGAAATCTCTTGTATGCAGCATTGAGAAATGCAGTGGAGATTATTTTGTCAAGGGAAACATGCTGAACTCAGGAAGACAGCTAATGTATAGGGTCCTGTGGACTCAAGCCTAGAGTAGAATGGTGAACCTTAAACACTGCTGGAGAAGGGCAGAGGGAGAAATGAGGAAAGGTCTCCTCTATATAGATATGTAATAAACAATGAGTAAATCTAAATCATTTATTTATATTCCAAATCATTTGCCATCTATATTTGACTTTAAAAGATACTAACAGAGAAGGCAGGAGAGATGGACCAGCAGTTAAGAGCAGGTACTGCCATTGCCAAGGACCATGTTGCTTGGTTCACAGCTGCCTGTTAACTACAGATCCATAGGAACTGATGTCCTCTTCTATCCTCCAAATGTTTGAGTGACAAGACTTCCTGGAGAGACCTGACACACATGTCAGTTCAACCCATAGAGGGAGCCCATGACAGACCAATGTATGGGTATCATCAAACCAATTTGGAGAACCTGAATTTAATTGGAATCTCTATTGGTTTGAATAGACTTGAGCCCCATAGATTCATGTGTTTGACTGCTTGACTCACAAGGAGTGGCACTAATAGGAGCATCTTGCTGGAATAGGTGTGGCCTTGTTGGAAGAAATATGTCAACTGTGGGTGGGAATGGGCTTTGAGTTTTCTCCACACAGCCTGAGGATGCCAATCTTTTCCTAGTAGCCTTCATATCAAGAGGTAGAACTCTCAACTCCTCTTGCACCATGCTTGCTGGATGCTGCCATGCTCCCACGTCGATGAAGCTCTGAACCTGCAAGCCAGCCCTAATTAAATGTCCTTTATGAATTGCCTTGGTCACGGTATCTGATCATAGTAGTAAAACCCTCACTAAGACAGGGTCACTTAAGGGAATATGGGTGAGGGGTTATTTATAGGAACAGAAAGCAATGCAAAGACATTGTGTCGCCAAAGCCCACCCCAGCACAGGTGACAACAGCTCAGACTACTGGAAACCTAGAGCACACTGTGCAGCCAACTGGGTCACTTAACATGTTCTTGTCATTTCCAAGTGACTAGGTCTCAGCCTCTTCCAGGCAGGTGGCCTGGTCTTAGCATCTTCCTTGCAGTATGGTTGGTCTAAGAGTGACTGACTCTGCAGACTTATTATTATTATTATTATCATTATCATTATCATTATCATTATCATCATCATCATCATCTTGGGGGAGGAAAGGACCTAGTGAATCTGGTCATTTGCAGGGACTTTCTGAATCTATTTTGAGTTGCTTACCTTCTGGCTTCTGAAGTTTCCTTGGAGGATAGTATGTTTCGATTTTGGAGGCAACTTCTACAAAACACAAGGACACTCTCTTGAAAACATCTCCACTCAGACACAGGTATCAACACATAATTAAAAATAAATGAATCTTTTAAGAAGAGATCTAACATGTAGATAAAATAAAACAATGGATCAGCATTTCCTAGAAAGCTTTAACCCAAAGATTTAAAATTATAACGCTGAGGTAGCCATTATTAAGTGAAAACCTGTAGTCCTTTAAAATATATTAGCATATCTTATTCTCTCCGATGCTCTGGGTTAGAGCCGGTGTACATATTTGATTGCATCTAATTCCATTAATATAGGACCATAAAAGTGGTTTATACCTCTTCCTTATGTTGCTGAGAGTATGATTGACAGCTGCTAATAAAGCTGCGAGAGAAGCAAGCATAGAGGACTCCCAGACACATTCTGTGACAGTGTAGTATCTGCAAGTGTATGCAGAGCAGCCAACCCACAGTTCAGAAGCACAGGTTCCTGACGGCATCCCACATCGAGTGAGGTCACAAATGTGGATGCCGGCACTTCTCTTCATACAGAGGAGGGGGGGACGGTGAGAGGAGAACATTCTGAATCCACAAAGAACACTTGGAGGGAGTGTGCTATTCAAAGTCATCAGGACAAAGTTCACTGCCTGCAGGAGGAATATGTATGATCTGCAGATTGTCAGTGCTTGAGTGTTTACAGGATGGAGATGCCTAAGTGTTGTGATACCTCCCCGCCCTCCCCACATGTGCTGTTCTGACAGTGGAGTGTTTATAAGGACACCGAGGATTGCCATTAGGGTAGCCAATGGAGCTGCTGTCAGGCTGACAGTGTGGAATCAGCGTTCTGCTATCAAAAATTATATGCATTGGTCAGAAAAAAAGAAAAGACGTGGCAAGACTAGGTGGTCCAACCTCAACCACAGACTTCAGAGAAAAATAAAATCATTCTTTTTTAATCTTTTTATTGGATATTTTATTTATTTACATTTCAAATATCGTCCCCTTTTCTGGTCTTCCCCCAACCCATAAACCCTCTATCCCCTCCCCCTCCCCCTGCTTCTATGAGGGTGTTCCCCCACCCCACTCCTGCCACCTTGCCCTCGAATTCTCCTACACTGGAGTATCTTGAGACTTCACAGGACCAAGGTCCTCTCCTCTCATTGATGCCCGACAAGGCCATCCTCTGCTACCTACGTGGCTGGAGCCATGGGTCCCTCCATGTGTACTCCCTGGGACCTCCTGGTTTAGTCCCTGGGAGCTCTGGTTGGTTGATATGATTGTTCTTTCTATGGGGATTGCAAACCCCTTCAGCTCCTTCAGTCATTTTTATCTAACTCTTCCACTGGAGACCCCACTGGGGACCCTGATTCAAAGAAAGAAATCACCACATGATCATGTCATTAGCTGTTTAAAAGCATTTGACAAAATTCAGCATCCCTTCATGTTAAAAGTCTTGGAAGGATCAGGAATTCAAGGCCTATACCTAAACATAGTAAANGCAATATACAGCAAACCAGTAGCCAACATGAAACTAAGTGGAGAGAAACTTGAAGCAATCCCATTAAAACCAGGGACTAGTCAAGGTTTTTTCCTATCCATTCTGTCTATCACTTGTCCCAGTCTATTCAATGTAGTACTTGAAGTTCTAGCTAGAGCAATTAGAGAACAAANGGAGGTCAAAGGGATACAAGTTGGAAAGGAAGAAGTCAAATATCACTATTTGCTGAACATTCAAAGCTGTAAAAATTTTCACAGTCTAGAAACTTAGTGCTTTAGCCACTTAAGACCATGTAATTGCACAAATAAAGTCTCATTTCATCTCTGGGATCTTTCTATTCTGCTTGGCTATAATGGAATTTTATTAAGGTCTTTGTAAATGCCCTGGTAAGTCGCCCATAGGAGCAGCTTTTCAGGCCTCTTTCAAATTCAAGGTCAGGTGCACTGATCTCTTCCAGTGCTGATTTCAGAGGTCCTCTCAGCCTCAGATCCTCAGTTTATGATGAACAGTGACCATTGTGCAACTCTCAGGTGCCCTCATTGAAGATACACAACAAGGACTGGGTCAGCAGTGTGTCAATTCTCCCAGAAGGTGACTTGCCAGAAAAAGATCAACACTCTTGCAAGGGATCAGCATAGTGTTCAAGCATCAACAGCCATCAATTTCATTTTGTTTTGGTTTGTTTGAATTTATCTATGTGAAGAGTATTCAGGGTTCTTGTTTCTTGCTTAAAAAGATACACATGAATTCTGATAGTGAGAAATGTGTGAGGAAATGTGGCCTTGTCAGGCTGTTCAGTAAGCAAGGGGGAGGATGAAGGACCTTGCTAAAATTTCATATTAATGCTTTTGACCTTTCTAGATGGAGCATATTTCTCAGACAGGGAAATTCATTCGTAGAATAAAGTTTGAAATACTTTTTTTATGTCTCTTGCTGCAACTGTCACAACTCAGGGCTAATGACCTGCAATAAAAAGACTCATGAATGGTAATATTTATGATATTTCATTCCAATGAGTCTCAGAATGCTTTGCGTCCTCTGGGGGGTGGATATTATTCAGCCAATCACTGAGCCAATCTGAGGAATCCCTGAGTATGAGGCTGTGCTGTTCTCATGTACACAAACCTTAGCTCCTAAACATGTTCTTTGCCAGTTTTCCCTTCAGTTCTGTACCCTGAATAGACTGTGGTTTTATAGAACGAAGATAGACAAACTTATCCCTAAGGGCAAAATGATAAATGTTTAAGGTGTTGAACTCTACCTGTACTTTTTGATGAATGTTCTTCACATTTTGTTGCTTTGTTTTATAACCATTTAAATGCATATGTATTCAAGTTTGTCCTCAAGTGCAGAACAAACCATGTTGAGGGATAAGTTTGGACTATTGCTTATAGTTTGCCAAACTTTGACATATAAAATTAGGAAATATACAATCAAACAAGTAAATTACAAATTTCAATGTTTATTTTTTATTTTTAATAAAAAATGTGTTGGAATTAGTAACTATGGAATTCAGAAAAATATTGAGTCGAGATATATATCTCCATCTATGTACATATATATATACAAAGATTATACACACATACATATTATATTATATATAAACATATTCTCTGATATATATATATATATATATATATCAATTGCATATTAATGTAAATTATTCACTAAAGGGTCAGCCATACCCTTTAGTGCATAATTTACATTAATAATTTAATAATTTACATGTACAACTTACATATATATGTATATGTATATCTATAATATACATGTATATGTCTATAATCTCTTATATATAATGTATATATACACATGTGTCTGTATGTGTGTATAAATAATATGTATGTATATATATGTATGCATGTGTAAATAATATATATGTATATCTATCTATCTATCTATAGATATATTTTTTTTAAGGATATTCTTGTAATATAAGGTTCTTCCCTTAAAGGCTGAAAATACAACTTCTTCAAAAGGATCATGGCATGTCTGCAAATTACTCCTGAATGATTTGTTAAGGGCAGTACTTAGAACATATGTGAAGGAGGAAATTTTTGTTCAGCTAATATGTAGTTGAAAGATAAGAGTTCATCCTCAGTTCTTGCAACTTGGTTCTAACTTTGCATCTATGTCTCAGAAAGATCACACTCATGAACCATATCAATGATCAGTCTGGCATGGTCAGGTGATGAGTGCAGTAGTGACATGAATATTAGTAGCAACCAACCCATTCTTCATTGGACTTAAGACCCACTCAGCAGTACAGGAACTATCCCTGGTTCTGAAAGCCTAGCTAGTTACATGGCTAGCGAAGTCATGAGTGTTAGAGAAGAACCTGTAACCAGTACTTTACTAAACTATCATAGCCCCTGACTACATTCTAAATATTTGTCCTTACAACCACAGTGTTATCCTCGCCCCACATCACAGAAACCAGTCAACAGATAGAGACCATTATAGAAAACAGCAACCAATCAAAATGGAGAGCAGTACAGCCTGTTCTGCTAATGATTTTTTAATAAGTGTGTTTGCAATATTTCTCTTAACCCAGCTAGCTCCCAAATAATTGAGACTGGACTGTTATATTTATTTTACAAGCTTTAACGTCACAACAACTGAGAAGTACTACTCTACTTTAATCCTCTAAACTAATCTAACTATCTCCCAGCTAACATCCTAGCAATGCTGATCTGACTTTCTGGGCTCTAGGTGTTTTCTCCTGGACTCTCTTCTCCCTTTGATTAATCCCACTTCCTTTCTTTCCTTGCCCACTCTCCTGGCTAGGAGGAAATCCAGCCCTATTATTTCCCCTGCTCACTCATTGGCTGAACAACTAGCTATATTGACCAATCAGAGAAGATTTGAGGAGCAATGTTTACCCAATAATGAGACAGGAGATTCTTAGAATAGGGATTGCAACCAGTTATGGGAGCACAGAAATCAGCATTTGAATAATACAAGGATAATCTTTACAAGGGGCACAATAGCATTACACCTATACCAGGAAGTTTTCTCTGAGACTATGTCTTTTACTAATATCAGAATTAGCAACATTGTTACTTAGCTATCTCCATACTTCATTGCCCCAAATGCATTCAGCTTTAAAAACTTATCCTGGGGTATCTCGGGATACAAGGAATGAGCTTTAGTACACCATGGTTTATAGGAGCAGAGCCATTCAGTCACTCAGGCTGACATCCTTCATCCTTTTCTATATAGATTTTAATTTGGGTTACAAGACAGAAAGGTGTCAAATATTCTTATTTTTATTTCTTATAGGAGTTTATTTTTGGTTAGAAGGTCAGCAATCCTTTTCCATGAGAAGTTTCCCCTATAAAGCCAGTACATGGCAAGCTAATTCCACTAGTCTAATGCCCTCACACCTTCTACTCATCCTAGAGCACAGGCACCTCTCCATTCATCAAGAGTCAAATCTGGACAAGAGGAAGTCATAGCTAGACCATGAGGATACTAGAAATCTCCTGATGGAATTAACCTGTAACCTCAGGCTTTTTACCTGTCTTCTTTGTTCGAAGAAATAACGACTCTGAGATCTCTTATGTATGAATAAATGATTAGACCAATAGTTTTGGCTTGTTCCCCAGATAGCTCATAATTTAATTATCCCATTTATTCTAGTCTAAGTTCTCCCCCATGGTAAGTTACCAACCCTTAGTTTTATGCAATTCTCTTCTCCAGAGTTCTGAACAAATCTCTCTCTCTCTCTCTCTCTCTCTCTCTCTCTCTCTCTCTCTCTCTCTCNTCTCTCTCTCTCTCTCTCTCTCTCTCTCTCTCTCTCTCTCTCTCTTTCTCTCTCTCTCTCTCCTCTCTCTCCTGATGTCCTCCCTTCTAATCCTACCTCAGCTCACTGGCCAATCAGTTTTTTATTGACAGGTGAATGCTTTTGCACAGTGCATAAGAGATTATCTCTACAGTAACCTTCAGGAGCAAAAGCTCTAGAAATGGCTTACTTCTCATGCACATCTAAGACTTCAATAAACAAACAAACAAACAAACAAAAAAAAAACAGTATATTTCTGCCACTCGGGATGACTGACCTCTGGTACACATTATACACCAGGCTGTTTTAGACCTCCCTACTGACCGTACTGGGCTATGGCCACCATGTCAACCTCAGCCCTCTCTCAAGCTATCCTGTCTCCAGTTACACCTTTCTCCGTAGTGCACAAACCACTGGTTCCAACTCACCATCCCATTATTTGTTCATTATAACAGCGTGGAGCCTTGAGTGACTTCTGATAGCCCACAAAGCTTTATAAATCATTTGTTCATTTGGATCTAAGCCATTCTGACTGTTGTAAGTTGAAGTTGCATATTTGCTCTAAAGTATAGTTATTGGATTACTAAGGATGTTGAACAGTTAAAAAAACAAAAATATACAACAAAAACAAAAATCAAAAACATGTTTCTCAGTGACTTGTTTTTTCAACTTTTAAGAACTTTCTCTTCATCTCTTCCGCGTTATTATTACTACCACATTTTCAATTGGGTATTGTGACTTTAATCATATATATTGTATGATATAAAATAAATTATATACAATTTAATTATATTATATATTTCATATTACATGATATACATTACATACTACATGTTATATATTATATACTGTATATTATATATGATATATGATATAAAGTAAGTTATATACAATTGAAATATATTTTATATATCATATATCACATATCATATATATATATATATATATATACTTTTAAGAATTTAATATTTCTTCATATATTATCTATTGTTTACATATGTTAAGGAGTTAATCACAGACTATTTTATAATATATTCTGGACAATTCCTTTTTCTTTCCTGGTATTATTTCTAGTAGTCAGGTCCCAAGGGAATGCATACCATTCATTCCCTTTTGGAAGCCAACCTTCAATCCTTTCATTTGATAAAGTTGTGGTGTGGCCATTTAATTTGCAAATGTTTTTGAACACTATTTTCTTATAATCCAAGTATCTTCACGTACATTGTATGCTTTTATGGTACTTCAATATGATACCCAGCTCTTATTTACCTGTGACATTGTGCAGCCCCAGCTCTTCCACCTCAGAAAGATGTGGCTATGATTCAGCTTTTTGTCTAGTTTGATGTATACAATGAATATATCATATTTTGAGTTCCACTGACATGGTGCTATTTTGATTACCTGTGCACATAATGAGCTTCATAATCTTATGTTTAAGTATGTTCCTAACTAGTCTGAGCTGCCTGAAGAGTCTTATTGTTTCATACACACACACACACACACACACACACATACACTACATGTTGCAGATATCACTAAAGTTTAATAAATGTTGAATACTAAAACCAATTGAGGCACATGAATTTTCATTTCTGTGTTCCTAAAAATGCATTTTGGGAAAATGGATGAATTTTGAAGTATCTGAATGCTTATTTATTTTAAACTTTCATCAGTTATCATCCTCCAACTCCATGGAAAATGTTTCTGTTGTTTCAATATCTCCACTATTGGTTTGCTGTACCCTAATGTACACTATAGCATGGGATCACATGGTAGCTCCAGGGTCATCTAATTGTGAAAGTTTAGTGCTAAAATATCAAATCAAAATAAAAAAAAAATCTCTGCTCAGCCAGAATAAGCATCCAATATACGACACAAATTTCTACTTTTCATGAATGTACAGTTAAAATTCACTTTGTCTCTAACCTAGTACAAATTTGGAGGCAGGTATGATTTTGGATAACAACTACTGAGTGGAAGGCTAATGACTCAAAGAACCACTACCACATGACTCAGATAGACTTCCTGGGAAGTAGCTGGATGGAGAATGGGCTGAATGACCAGAAGGCAAAGTGACAACTGAGAGCAGATGTGGCCAGTGGTATTAATGCAGACTGGTGGTATTAATGCTGACCACAAACTGCCTGTGAAATTGCAGAGCAAAGCCAGCATCATCAGGGACACTGGGGAGTGTTTGAGGTTTGATTAAATAAAACAAAAGTCAAGTAAGATAATTAATCCATCATTTCTTAAAAGACTTGACACAGAACAGTTTAGATCCCAGAGCTCAGAAGTAAACAACAGTGGCATAGAGAGGTTTTGTGAGGATCTCACAGCTTGCTTGAGGCCAAGCCTGGAAACAATTCCATAAGTGCTGTCTTTCTCATTTGAAATGAAGGTATTGTGTGTGAAATCTCTCCAGTTTTCAGGCACCAACTTCCTGAATAACAACAACAACAACAACAACAACAACAACAAAAAGTCCTCAGCATGCATATTAATAGACAACAGAAACAAGAAAACTTTTGAAATTTTAATTTAGCTGACATAAATTAGGTTCATTCCTTTTTATTTTTAATTTGCAAAATGTAGCAGTAAAATAATTTGTGTTGTGTAGGTCACTCAATAATTGTGCATAGTATTTTATTACTGAAATGCATATTGCTCCAATTTTTTTAGCCTTTTCTTGAGTAAACCCCAATATGCCTTAGGGTTCCTATTAAATATTCCTCTTTCAGGAAGACCTCCTCCATTCTCCTAATGAGTTTTAAAGATTCTTTTTAGGAAAGGTTATTGAAGAACAAGGACAATAAAGTTGTGTAGGAGAGGCAATTGCACAAGACAGCAATATACACTTCTCATTGCTTTAAATTAAACTTAATGATGGTATTATTATTGGGGTCTGTTTTGTTTTATATCAGGTAAATGGATCTGCACATCAGACATTTGTATACTGCAATCCATTGCAAACAGTGTGTTAACCATCTGCTCTTGAGAAAATTCTTTGACAAGCCTGGCATCAGTATTTTAACCCATAACATGAGGAAACAGTGCTGAAATCTTGCTTGCTTAATGTGATAAGCTCAAATCACATTTCACTTTTTAACACTGAACTGAATTTCAGTTTGATGGTTACTATGCATCAAAAGTCAAAGTGTAGTGAACCTTATACTGTGCTATAGCCTTTTAGTATTTGACTCAGTTCTGAGTAATTATAATCTATTCCTCAGATGCTAGGAGAGGGTTTTAGATTGGGAAAATGGTTCTGGGGGTAGTATTAGGAAAAGGGGAGAGCTGGTAATGGTAAATGCAATAATCTATCAGCAAAGTGATGATGTAATTAATTCTAAGACATACTAAGGCACAGAACAACTGAAATCCATGTCAACAATGCAGTAATACTGAAAAAATACATCTGTCTCTGTCTCTGTCTCTGTCTGTCTCTCTCTGTCTCTGTCTCTGTCTCTGTCTCTGTCTCTCTCTCTCTCTCTCTCTCTCTCTTTCTCAGTGTGTGTGTGTGTGTGTGTGTNGTGTGTGTGTGTGTGTGTGTGTGTGTGTGTGTACTTGGTGGCTGCTTATGTTCACAGAGTGTATATTTGTGTAGACCAAACTGTACACTGAGGTGAAATTTAGGTGTCATTAATTTTTTGAGACAGAGTTGGGACCCAGAAGTCTTTTATTAGAGGAGGGTTGTTGGCTATTTAGTCCCAGGAATCTAAATGCTTCTAATTCCCAATACTGGAATTATCAGGAAATTCTACAATTTAGTTTTTTACATGGATTATGGAAATTATATTGAGGAGATTTTGCTTATGTGTTCTCTTGTTTATTGATACAAATCTTACAACCTAGCCGGACAGTGGTGGCACACACCTTTAATCCCAGCACTTGGGAGGCAGAGGCAGGTGGATTTCTGAGTTCGAGGTCAGCCTGGTCTACAGAGTGAGTTCCAGGACAGCCAGGGCTATACATAGAAAACTTGTCTCGAAAAACCGAAAAAAAGACAAACAAAACAAAACAAAACAAAACAAACAAACAAAAGCTTCCAACCTCGAAACAGTTGACCTGTAATTTACTACATTGACTAGTCTAGCCTTGAACTTGTAGAGACTCTCCTGCCTTTGACTACCAAATACAGGGATTAGAAAAGCAGAGAAACCACATTTAGTTTGGATGACAACCTTTAAAGACCAAAGGCTTGGTCTTTTTGACTTTAGCGTAGCCTAATAGATGACCATATGGTGAATGGAATATTTGGTTTCAGGATCAACAGCCATGAAAGTATAAAATTATGTAGATTATGCAACATTTGCCTATCCCCACTCCCCCAAGTCAGCACTGGTGAGTGATGAAAAATGGATTAGTGGCAAACATGTTCAGAACTGTTTGCAGATTTAAACATGAAGTCTTGAACTCTAATCAATAACTTTTTCACACATGCTTCTCGAGAGGGTCAGATTCGTGGGCTGCCATGACTATAATGGATAACAACATCTACGATGCAGTAGACAACATCTCTTCTGTATGCACCTTGAAAAAATATATCAGGTCTGATTGCTGGGTCATATCCACATCTCCTCTGCTTTTAGTTAATGTCATTTTGTGTTTAGTGTTTTGTTTTTTGTTTTTTTGTTTTTTGTTTTTTGTTTTCTGAGGAGGAAGCCAGGTGAGGCAGCAACCTGTCACCTAGAGCAATTAGCGCATTGGCAGGGAAAGGAATTGGCTTAATAATTGGCTACAGGTAGAACAAAAGTCATGCCAAGTTCAGCTCATTAGCAGTGACAATGTACCCTCGAATAGCTTTTCTTTCCATGTAACCCTTATTGAGAGCAAGAGAGCGAGGGAACAAGGGAGGGAGGGAGAGAGGGGGAGAGTGACAGAGACAGAGAGAGACAGAGAGAGCAGAATACCGGGAAATAAATAAGTTGTTCATTTTCTGAAGAGTAAGTTGAGCTTGGTATTAAGGTCAGTGTCAAAATGTTGGAGATTATTGTTGTTGTCTTTGTTACCTCCCTGCGTCACTGACTGCCCTGTCCTCAAACATCTCCAAAACACATAAAGCAATCAGGAGTTATGAATATCTCCATGTGATGAAATAAGCACCTTTAGGCCTAGGAACCTAGCTCTGTGGGTAAAGTACTTGCCATGCAAACGTGAAGACCTGAGTTTGCATCCCTGATATCACATTGAATAGCTATGCGTGGCAGCCCACCCTGTAATCACAATGCTGTGTGGCTGAGACCTGCCCTGAGGCACTTGCTTCCCACCTAGTTAGCCTAGCTTAACTGATGAGCTCAAGCTCTGACAAGAAACCCTGTCTCACAAGAAGGGGAACAGCAACAGAAGAGATCCAATGGTAACCTATAGCCTGCACATACATGCATGTATATACCGTATACACATACACTGCACATAGAAACAACCAAACATGCACACATATCACATACAAATACACACACACACACACACACACACACACCACCACCACCACCACCACCACCAACAACAACAACAACAATTTCATTTAACCTATTATTCACTGACCAGAAAGGACTATAATTCAACAATGACCATATCTCACAGATAATTTACCTGGTTGACATTAAAAACGTTTTAAAGTAGATTTATTATTTTAGTTATGAGTATAATATGTGCTAACAGGGGCAGGAAAATCCTTAATTTATTGACTTGATCATTTGTCACAGTGAAGTGAAGGCCCTACCAAAGGTTCCTAACAATATCAGCATTCAAGTCTCAGAAAAGGAGTTACTTATTTTTAAAGGCTAAATTTAATATACAGTAAAATTAAATAGTATGAACATAATGAATACACACATACACACACATGTATGTATGTATGTATGTATGTATGTATGTATGTATGTATGTAGGTATATGGAGTGGAAGTAATTATGAGCACATACTACATTTCCAGAAAACTAGGGTATAATTTCCATCACCCATAGGATGGTTCACAACTGTCTACAACCCGAACTACAGGGGATCTAATGGCCACTATGGCAGTGTTGTGTATTGAGCAATATACAAAGACGAAACACTCATGCACAAAAGTAAAGAAATCTTAAAAAATATAAAGAAGTTGGGAATGGTGGCACAAACCTAGGAAGTAGAGGCAAGGAAATCTCTCTCAGTTAGAGGCCAACCTAGTCTATGAAGCTAGTTCTAGGACAGCCAGGGCTGTTACAAAGAAAAACCCTGTCTAGATGAATGAATGAATGAATGGATGGATGGATGGATGGAACTGTTTTGGAGAAAATAAGTCATGTCTGTTTTTTAAATGTAAATTGTCTAAGACGGCTAGTTTATATTCAAATTTAAATAAATTCTCAGAAGTTGGGAACATTCTAGTATTTTGAGTTACTCACTTAGTATATGGGGAACTGCAAATGTTTGGAATCTGATATGTAGGACTTTAAATATTCTCAGGCTGGTAAATCTCAGGAAAAGAATTTCCAGTCATGTTTGACAACCCAAATAATCATACATTGGTGACATTCCTCTATCCCTTCATATTTATCAGCTAGCTTTGTGTCTTGCTTTTCTCATTGGTTAAACCACATGTTTCCTTCCATTCTTATCCCCATTTAACTATATTCCTTGAGCATGAGCTTCAGTAGCAGAAGATTCCTTTTCTATCATAGTGATATCCTGGATAAGCCATGGAACTACGCAACTCCAAGAAATTCAGAAATTATATATGCTCATGAGAGGAGATAAATACTTTATATTGTGTTGTCTGTTCACTGGCTTCTTACATGCAGAATTCTTACCCTATCTTCAGAATGGTGGTCTGCTGGTTAGAAGAAGAAATATCTCCCATGGGCTCATGTGTTCAAATATGTGCTCCCCATGTAGTGGTTCTATTTAGGGAAGTTGTGGAACTTTTAAGATGTGAACTCTTGTTGGAAGAAATGTCACAAGGCCATAGTGGATGAGGGGGCACTGTGGGTTTATCAGCTTGACCTGTTTTCCATTTTCAATCTCTGCTTGATGTGTATGAGTGAGACATATCTCAATTCCCAGTACACAGGGTCATGATGATGCAGTCCCTTCTGTATGGATATCTGGCCATCTGGAACCATAAGATGAAATCAACACTCTCACCTATGAGCTGTCTTTGGTCATGGTATTTTCTCAAAGTAATAGAAAAGTGCCTAACCCAAGTGGTTTGTATCATTAGCTACATTACAGAAGGACTAATGTCTGACTGCACATATGGGCTGTCTTCCTTTCTGAGTCAGGGAGAAAGCTCTAGGTTTCTATACTCTCTCACCTCCTTTGCCTGGATTACTTTTACTCTGTGGAAGGTGCCCTGACCACCAGGGAACATTTCAACCCTGCAACCTCCCCCCCCCCCCAGACACTCTGTGATGGCCAGTATGATTGTTTGAATATGCTTGGTCCAAGGAGTAGCACTATTACGAGATTTGTTTTTAGGTGGGGCCTTGTTGGAATAGGTGTGTCACTATGGGTGTGGTCTTTAAGACCTTTATCCTAGCTGCATGCAACCCAGCCTTATTCTAGAGGCCTTCAGATGAAGATTCAGAACTCTCAGCCCCTCCTGCACCATGTCTGCCTGGATGCTGCCACGCTCCCACCTTGATGATGACAGACTGAACCTCTGAACCTGCAAGCCAGCATGAACCTCTGAACATGTAATTAAATGTTGTCCTTATGAGTTGCCTTGGTCATGGTGTCTGTTCACAGCAGTAAAACCCTAAGATAGTCAGGAAGCAATCACATATTGTCTTTTATGCTCTTCCTTGCCATAGTGAATTCATCATTTATATTCACAAAGATCAAGAGAAAACTCACTCAAGGAAGTAATTATACACTGAGAAAAGAAAGAAAATGTCAGTTCATTTTCTAAAAAAGGCGGGGGGGGGGATATTTTGATTCTGAGAATTTTAATGAAATTTAATCTGTGTCATTGTCATAGAAATGCTAAAATGTAAGGCTGAACCAAAACTAAAGTCAGCAAGAAGGAAGCTAAGGGATAAGTGTCCAGGTTAAATATTCAGCATGAGTTATGTTTCTCTTGACGTAAAAGGAACTTGATGCCAGTGAAAAGAAATAAAGATCAAGTGTCAACCTGTCAGGTACCTATAAATCACAATTAAGTTGTTTTCTAATTATAAATGTATTCCTTGGCATTCAACTACAGCTCTCCTGTGTCAGAAGGAAGTATTACTATCCTGACCAGAGGTCTAGAAGCATTAAATGTGCCTGATGTCAAGTTTACATATTAATGTAGGATATACATAATTGTTGGCTCAAGTCCCACTCCCTTGAAAAAAGGTACCAATTATTTTTCTGCCAGTTTTCCTTCTGGTATAGCATGGCTCTGCCTTCCAGGGCTCCCCTGAAGTTCTGATAAACAAACAATATAACAAATTCCAAGTTTTTGGAGAACTTTCTAGACCCTGATTCAGCTAGTGTCTCACATTTCAAACCCTAGTTCAGAAGTCAGATTTCACCAAATTTTTAATCATATGCCAGCCAATAGCCTCAGCTGGGCTGAATTCTTCCCAGTCTTCAGCTCTCCTTGTATTTTTATGTCATGATACATGATTGATGTATTTTGGGATTTCAGAGCGATAATGATTTGCTACCAAACACCTGGATCTGCGTGATAGAAATTCATTGTTGTAGACAATGGGAAAAGATGGGCAGATCACTAGTGACTAATCTTGAGTGATGCAAAACCAAGGGAATAAGTTGAAGGTTATGCATGTACCTCCATGAAAACATAGAAGTCTCCTCTTCCCTTGATCACAGTTTTGTTTCCTGTAGAGGTAACTGTACTTAGGCAACCATTGTCAGAAAATGCTCAGTGGGAAGCTCCAGAAATAAACATGTCATGCTTTAAATCCTATGTCATTCTGGGCAGTGGGAGGGAAGCATAAGCTGCTTTTTGTCCTACCTGAGATAAGGACTATCTCTCTGTGGGAAGAACCATGACACCAAGCACTGCTCTCCCCCCCCCCCTGTCAATCTGCAGTCTCCTTGTCTGTCAACTTGTCATGTACTGCAGGACTGTGGTCAAGGAGCCCTCTTCTGGGAACAACCTCTTGCTCTCAGGGTGACTCGGTGTCTACCATCTTAGCACAGACCCTGAACCATTTCATCTATTAATGAGAGGTCTTATTTTTAAGGATAGACCCCATATCCATGTATCTCTCATAACAGCATCTTGTCAATTTAATTATTCTAACTCATTGTTGTTGTATATCACTGCATCACTGCACCAAATTCTGAATTTCAAATTAAACATAGGTGTGGTTGCATAGGAGAATTCACACCATATGTAGAGGGTGATACTCTTGATGAACCCCAGGGGTCTGGAACAATTCCTTTACACAAAGAAGCAGATTCTAGTGGCTGGTATTTACCAACAGATCTGGTTAGAGAAAACCAAACATCTCCAAGTTGTTCAATTAAATCCTTATCTTTTGTTGTTGTTGTTGTTGTTGTTGTTGTTGTTCATATTCTCTACACGATGCCCTCACACACACACACACACACACACTTATGCAGTCATACACAATCTTCCTGTAATGGTTTGTATATTCTTGGACCAGGGAGTGGCACCATCTGGAGGTGTGGCCTGGTTGGAATAGGTGTGACCTGGTTGGAGTAGGTGTGTCACTGTGGGTGTGGGCTTAAGACTCTCACCCCAGTTGCCTGGAAGTCAGTCTTCCAGTAGCAGCCTTTGGATGAAGACGTAGAACTCTCAGCTCCTCCTGCACCATGCCTGCCTGGATACTGCCATGCTCCTGCCTTGATGATAATGGACTGAACCTCTGAACCTGTAAGCCAGCCCCAATTAAATGTTGTTTTTATAAGACTTGCCTTGGTCATGGTGTCTGTTCACAGCAGTAAAACCCTAACTAATACACTTCCTTTACCTTTTTTCTTACTAAGCAGATTTTTAAATTGGCAGTAATGAAGGACCATGAATTTCATAGTAATATAAAGAGACGAAGTACAAGTTCCTTGGCAGAAAGTTTCTTACTGCTGATGACAGAATTTATGCTCTTAAAATTGACCCTCTTCTCTCCCTGTGATATAAATGGTGTCTTCTCATGAAAATGGGGTCAGAGAATAAGAAACTACCATACTAATATATCAAAACTTAGGTTGGTTGCATCAGGTAGCTATCAGTCTAGACATTTCTGTAAGCATGTGTGTAAGTAGCTACGATGTGAGTGGCAGAGTTACCTAATGAATCAAAATGGCACACTTGCAACTGAGGAATTCTCGGTGTGGGAGAAATGGTCTTCCACAGGAAAGAGCACAGCAATTGCTTATTCAATAACAACTCTGAAAACATACATACAAGTACCTTTATATGGGATTGCAGGTTATATTTAGGAACAGAAATATACATGTAAGTATGCAATAAAAATTGATTAAAAATGAGCCATGAACTTAAAAGAGAGCAAGAAGAGGTATACCGGAGGATTGGGAAGGAGAAAAGAGAAGGGAGTATACTGAAATTGTATTATAATACCCAAAATAATGTAATAATAGGAAAAAGAAAATGCTGTATATTTGCACTATATTTAATTTAAAATTTTAAGTTACTTTTAAGTGGACAGGGTAGACTGAATAGACAGTAAATAATAGGCAATGGTTTTTTTTTTCAGTCACACTGACAGAAAGATTGAAAATAATATTACTAAAATAAAACTATTGTTGCTTTTTAAAAAGAATTTTTATTTACACGTTGAAGTATGGCTTCAGGTTGTATATATTTAAGCTGGACAGTGATATGTTGCACACTGTGTCCTGTGAAATGATTGCCACAGTCATTTGAATTGGCACATGTCTACTCACATGATAACCATTGGTTCGGTGAAAGCAGATAAAATCTTTCCACTTGGTGAATACTAAATATACAGTATATGGGATCATGTTACCAAGTATAATTCTGCAGTGTATCAGATCCGTGTCAAGCACATGGGCAGTATTGCCAAGTGTGATCCGCTTGGGTCATCTCCCCATCAAGCACACAGGGTGATATTACCAAGTGTAGTTCTGATGGGTGTCAGCTCTTAGACCATGTTTGTTTCCTTTGGCAACCATCAATTTACCCCATCACCTTCCGGACACAGTTGTCAAAGTCTGTTTTCATGACTTCCCTGTTTAAGAGTCTGTGTGCACGTAAGATTGACCACTTTGGATTTCTCTTTCTGTGTGTGGACCATTTCACTAAACAAGTATCCAGTTTATCATCAGCATTACAAAGTATGGAATTTCCTTTTATTAGGCTGAAGTTCTCTCTCTCTCTCTCTCTCTCTCTCTCTCTCTCTCTCTCTCTCTCTCTCTCTCTCCTAGTCCATTCACTATTCTTCTTAGGTATGTGTTTAGTGCTGACCACTTTATATTGGACACCTACTGGGAGCTCATCCCTGCAGAAAGTGGAGTCTCCCACTCTCAGCAGTCATTGGTTGTCTATAGCTCTACATCGAAGGGTTGGGTCTTGCTAAAATTTTCCATTCACATAAGTCGGTTGGTGTTATTGTTGCACTGGTCTTATTTGGGTGACTGGACTGTTGAGTTCTCATTGGTGCAGTTTTCCTGTTGTGTGTAGAAGACACGTTCATGCACCATACATCCAGGTCCTCTGGCCCTTACAATCCACCTTCCTCCTCCTCTCTGATTTTTTCCGTGTCTTAGGTGTGGGACCTGTGTTTTAAAGGTGTTAATTGTGAGCTGGTACCTCATAGTCAATTACTGTCTGTATTTAGTTCCATTGTGAATCTGTAATAGTCTCCATCTATTACAATAGGAAGTGTCTTTAATAAGGGATGAGAGATACTGAGGATATGATGTATATATTTAGAATAGTTAGAAACTATATTGGCTTAGAAAAATGTCAGGGGTAGGCTCCTCTTCCAAACCTAGCTCGCTAGCTTTCCAGTACCAGATGTGGATTCCTTCCTATCCCTATTGTTGTATTCTTGTGAGTATGTTGCCTGACAGTCATTATAATGGTTCCTAGGCTATAGAGCTGGGAAGGACATTTTTTTGCTTTTCTTGCTTGGCTATTCACAGAACACCTATGAATACTGTAAGAGCTCTTTTCAGATGTAGTTTTCCAGTCATTTAAAGCTTAATCCCTCAAAGTCCTAGGTTTCAAATCTGTAGTATCTTCAGCAATAGGATATTACCCTCATGTTCTGGACATTGACAATAGCCTGTATTATGCTATCTTGGACCCTTGTGTCCAGCAACTCAAAAAGTGTTTTTCCATGGCTGGTGCTGGGGGTTTTATTAGTCTAAGGCTCTTATTGAGAAAACCATTATCACATCATGTATCTATTTAAGCTATATATATGTATATCAACAGGAGCACATATGTGTAATATGTACATTTTTCTATGTTTATAAAACAGTGTTTCTTGTGGAGTTTTCAGATATCTTTGGTATTATCTATAATCTCTTCCTTGCTGTGCTGGTTTCTCTCTATCCAGTTAAAGTCGTTCCCTTCATAGACCTGTTTTCATACCACCCCTATGTCCAGAAATCCCCTTATTCCCCTCCCATGATCCTTTCTCATTCCCTGGCTTCTATTGTTGCTCCAGGTTTTATTTTTAAATAGAAAGATTTGGAGTGAGGATCCACAAATAACAGAGGGCAGGTAGCCTTTGTCATTCTGGATCTGGTTTATATTATCATGTGTTCTGGTTCTGTCCATTTACCTGAACATTTCATGATTTCATGTTTCTTTACCACTGAAAAGCATCCCATTTATAGCATCCCGTATGTACCACATTTATTTTATTATCCACTACTCAGTTAAAGAAGGTTTTGATTGTTTCCATTTCCTCACTACTGTGAGTACAACAGCAGTAAACACAGTTGAACACGTGTCTGTGGAAGAGGATGCAGGGTCCTTTGGTTGTATACCAAGAAGTGGTATATCTGGATCACACACTAGATCTAATTTATCTTCTTGAGAATTCTCCACAATGATTTGTAAAATGGCTGCTCCATATTGCAGTCCCACCATCAACAAATAAGGGCTGCCATTTCTCCACAGCCTTCAAGACCATCTGTACCATTGCTCACTCTGGCTACAGAGATTTCCATTCACTCAAATTCTTCAAGAGTTGCCCACACTCTCTGGCAACAAATGACTTTTGAATGACAGCTGTCCTAGTGGGGGAGAGGTGATCCCATGGATGTCACAATTTGCATTTCCCCAAAGATAAGGTTTGCTGTCATTTCAGTGGGACCCTTGTTTCCTTATCATTGACTTAGATGTGGCCTGAAAATATTTTCTGCAATTTCCTGAGATCCAGTTCATGTTGATGTTTCCATGGCTTTGTGAAAGTGTCTTAGTTTGATGTAGCCTTATTTGGTCATTTATCCATTGTGACTGTACAACTGGTAGCATATTCAAAGTATTTATTTGACCAGAGCAGAATGAAAAAGATTTTGGCAAAATTTTGAGAGATTTTACCTTTTGTGGTCTCACATTTACATTTCAAGCACGTTTGAGATGCATTTGGAGTGTTCTATAGGAGAAAAACACCACATTATTTGCTATACATTGGCATCAACTGTTTCACAGCATCACTGCTGAAGATACGGTCTGCTTGATTGTGTCTGCCTAATAGGCTGTGCTAATTAGTTGAGCATTTATGTGTCTGTGTTTCTATAAACCCTATTACTTGTCTATTATTTGTGATTTGTTTATGCTATAACTATGCCCTTTATATAGTTGCTGCTTTATTACTTACACATATTACATAAAATTACTTATGTAATCAAGGACAATCTTTGAAACTTGACTCTTTATATTTAAGAAGATTGATTTTCAGGGCTGTTTTTATGTTCTTCCACCAGGTTTAGGGTTGATTTTCTTTTCTATTTTGATATCTAATGGATATCAGAGTTCCATTAGAGATCTCACCAAATATGTGACTCTCTGTACACTTGAGTTTTGACCTTATTATGGACTTCTAATTAAAGAGGACAGGTCATCATTCTATTTGTATATTTTCAAATTACTGCATCATTTTTATAGTTTTAACTGAAAATATTTTCTATAGCATTGTTCATTTTTTTTGGTTGATATTATAGATGAAATTATTCTCTTCTTTTTAAGAAAGTGTATTATTACTATAAAGGCATGCAGTTGACTCTAATTACCTTTGTATTTAGCAACCTAAATAATTTATCCACAAGTTCCATCTTTTTCTTTCTCTTTGCAATTTTATTAATATCATTTCATCTTGTAAAAGGTGTGATTGAATCTTCCCTTGTTGGTGATTTGATTTTCCCTTAACTTCATTTGCTAGCACCTCTAAGATTGTGTCCACTATAAGTGGTAAGAACAGTTAACATATTTTATTCTTGCTTTTCAAAGTACAAGTTCAGTTTTTTCATAGTTGAATATTACTGTAGCTGAGGTATTTTTAAAAGTGGCCTTTTTATCTTCAGCTGTATATCTTATGCACGTCAATTTGTAGCTTTCACTGTGAAAGCAAGTTAAATTTTGTTAAATACCTTTCAAACATACGTGGAAAAAAGCCAGGAAGATAGATGGGTAATTGGTAGAATATGATGATACAAATTGGGGTACACAAACAGGGCTCTCCATCCAGATCCTCAGGGCCATTTAGAAAGGTGTGCCCTAGATAAGAGCTGATGTGTCACTCCTCAGCAAGGAGCCCCTTGGGCAGGACCACAGGGAAGAAGATCAAGCAGGATTTCCTCATTTGTAGTCTTGAAGTAGGATGTGTTTTTAATGCCTTCTACTGATTGGATGAGGAGACCCTCCATGTAAACAATCATCTACTTTCCACAAAGCATCAAGATTTTAGATATGAATCACATGCAATGAATGTTCCAACAATTTTTAGAATAGTTCATCATAGTATAATCTTGTGAGAGCTATTTAACTTTTTTGAACTTTCTGAGCCATATCCCCAAGAGTGACACATGGCTAATGACATATACATCCCAAGATGAATTAGATACCCTTCTGACACTTCTGGTGTGCAGTGAGTAAATAAATTACACACACACACACACACACACACACAAACACACACATATACACACACATACACACACACAAACACATACACACACACACACACAAGGCTTTATGTATATTATGTATTTGTTATTTGAATTCCTTGCATAAATATAGAATTGCTCCATTCATTAGCTGTACAATTTTAGTCCAACCCTCATTGTTCATTTTTCTCACCTAAAAGTGTAACATTAGGAGTAGAAGTGCCTGTTTGCTCTTCCAGCTGTAAAACCTCATCATCTCTGCTCTCATTATGTTGGTGATATTTGTTTATTTCACCATTCATAAAACTCCTAACTGGTTTTCATTTTTATATGCTGACAGTGAGACCATTGCTGGTGTAATGTGCTAGAGCCAGCTGGGAGCACATTTTCACATTTATAGGAAACACATTCTGTATTTAAAAGAATGCAATTTTATTGTCCTGTGAACACAGTGACTGGACTAGGACTCAGTCCTCAGAATAAGGTGCTCCAGGGTATGAGAGTAAGCAGCCCAGAGAACAGTCACCGGAACCTTCCATGAGATTCATCCTGAAGATGAAACTGTTTATGCTTCCTGCTTGCATACCCTAGTTACACCTCACCATGCCATCTCACATTCACGCTCTAAGTAAAGTTGGCATTCAGAATAGAGGTGTTACATAATTTGCATATCGCTGATTTACATAGCCAGTTGATTATTTGTGCTTAGAGCTAATTTACATCTACCCAGTTTCCTGTGACTGATTGGGACTGGCAGTAATGGGATATCCTCACGAAGCTGCTCCTGGAACTCACTGGACTATTCCTGTCAGTCCCTTTAGGATAACAGCCAACAGGGACATCAGCTGTGCTGGCTTTTCATGAGCTCATCTTGGCAGAGGGAGAGAGAACTGCAACATGAAAGAATTCTTGGAGGTGAAGAAGCTTCATGGCAATGAATCTGAGGACAAGTTTGGACTTCCTAATTGAACACTGTTTTCATTCCAACAAACAGATATTCAATTTAGGGTGGGACTAAGAATGCCCTTTGGTTTGGTTTTTCTTCTCCTGCCAATATTCTATACCCATCTTTAAGTCAAAGCTTTCCAGGAATTTCCTAATACTATGAATTTTTCTCTCATGGGGACCTTTTACACCAGATGATCACTTAATACAACTTTGTGAAAAACTCTCTGTTTTTCAATTGAAAGAGTATTTAATTTATTATTCCTCCAATGTAATTTTGACCCAGAGAGGAAAATGTGTTTATACTATGTAGTATAATTTTTCTGAGGTTTTGCTTTTGTTATAAAGTTGCATTTGCCAAATGGTGGCTGGTTTCTTAACCAGGCAGGCTCAACACTAGTATGTACAGTTCACGTACACCATATAACTTTGAATTGTTACGTAGAGACCAATTCTCCTCTCTGGACAGATACAGAAAGATTTTCCGTGTGTAAAAAACGTAACACTGAGAAAAGTGAGAGGAAAAAAAAAATCTGACTAGACTTGAAATCCTACTCTCTGTGAGCGTATTTAAGTGCATTGATATCCAAGCTGAACGAACTGTTTCAAATGTGGGACGTGTGTTTTTCTCTCTACACTGTACCCTAATTGCCTTACGTTTCTGTAAATCTCACAAAACATATTTAAACTATAGACAATGGTCAACAACCCTAGTATCTTGTGAACTAAAGAATGAAAAAAAAAAAAAAAAAGATGTGTCTTTTACTGCACTCTGTTTCCAGGAATTCATATAGGTGTTGTGTCCTGATAGGATTTATTTATTAGATTTTATTAAATTAGTTGGTATGCAAATATGTGTTTATGTGTTTCTGTATGTGTGCTTATGTTTGTGTATGTGTGTGCAGGTTTGTACATGTCTAAAATGTGTATATATGTACATATGTGTGTATGTACATATGTAACTGCCTCTCCACTCTCAATATAAACTACCTTTCCATAAAGACAATCACCTTCATAGAATTCATGAAAAGGGGTATCTTGCTAGTCATAGTTGCATTGATATTGTTTTTGAAGTGTTTTCTTATATGGTGCTTATTAATTTAGTGAGATAGTTGGAGAAAAGTGTAGGAGTTATGCTTACTTACATCTAAGATCATTTCTCTATCTGTGCAATATGTTAATGTTTTCTGTTTGCTCAGAAACTTTTCTCCAAGGTGGTTAAGCTGTAGTTTTGAAAGCCCATGGGATGCCAGTGTTTCAGTGTGGAGTCAGCAGAACTAGATGACCTGAATCAAGCTACAGATCAGGGAGGAGCAGGAGCAGGGGAGAGGAGAGGATGGAGGGGAAGAGGCACAGAGGAGAGAGTCAGAGGGAACAGAGGAAGGAGAACATGACTCTAGTCAGGATCAGCGAAGAATCAAGGGCAGCTTTGTTAGTGTAACTAGGACCAGGTAGTAGGAAAGGCAGCACAAGGAAGCTAACAAGGAATTCACAGATATCACTAGAACTCACAGTAGACTCCCAGCTTCTTTGTAGGTGAGCAGAGTCCTTTAACTTGAAACAGTGAAGGTTCAGTGGCAAAAGGAATTGCTTCTCACTGTGGAACTTACTCTATGTTATTAATCATAACTCTGCTCATATTCCTATAGAAGCTCTGGCTCGCTGCTGATCTGCCTGGTTTCTCCATTCCCACTTTCATCACCCATTACTGTTTTACTATAACCCACTCCGCTTCTCTCTTCATTACAGAACAGCCAGAGCAGTTCTTTTCCAACTTCTGAGGGCTTATTCATCATCTGCGGAATAAAACTCAACCATTTAACCTTTTTCTAGGCAGGTCTGCAAAACACAGGTCTGGAAATCTGATTTCTGTTTCTTCGTTAATTCCCATGGCACTGGCTCTTCTCCGCACACTGAGCAATCTGCGTTCTCAGGACATTGAGTCCTTGTACTTGATATTGTCTAAAGTGGGGAATCTCCTCATCAGACCACTGTACCACAAACTCTGTACTACTTCCAAGTCTCTGCTTAAATTCTGGTCTTATCTCTTAAATGGAACAAACACTTCTGACCCTGTATTCCCTTGCCCTGCTTTTACTTTTCTAACATATCCCACTATCTATACAATGTGCCTTTTTGTTTGTTTCTACCACACCAGCATGCTGTGGTGTGCTTGCAGACAGGAGCCTAGCATGGCTGCCCTCATAGAGGCCCAACAAAGCAGCTGAAAAGAGTCAGATGCAGATACTAGCACCCAACCAAGGGATGGAAGCTGGGGACCCCTATGGTTCAACTGGGGAAAGACTGGAAGAAGCTGAGGAGGAAAGAGGCCCCATGGGAAGACCAGCAGTCTCAACTGATCTGGATCCCTAAGATCTCTGAGTCATCAACCATGCTACATACACCAGCTCATATGAGGCCCCTGACACATATAAAGCAGAGGATTGCCTGGCCTGGCCTTAGTGAGAGAAGATGCACCTAATCCTTGAGAGACTTGAAGTCTCAGGGAGTGGGGAGGTCTGGTGGGGTGGAGGGGTGGAAGGTGGGGGTGGAGGTAGGCACATTCTTTTGGAGACTGAGGAGGGTATGGGGTGGTGAGCAGTCATGGTGAGCAGTCACTGGGAAGGGGATAAATCTGGATTGTAAAAAAGAATTAAAGAATAAAAATAAGTAATATAAATATGCCATGCAAATTTCATATTCTATGTGCATTTCAATTCATGGAGTCATAATTGTCACATAGAGGCTTCTTAAAATAAATAATTGTAGGGGCTGGAGAAAGAATTCAGTGGCTAAGACCACTTTTACAAACCACTGGAGTACAGTTCCCAGCACCCAAGTCTATGATCACAGCATGATATAACTCCTATGCGTCCTTCTGGACCCTACAGGCACCCATACACAAGGAGCATATGCACACAGACACACGTGCATAAACATAATTAAAATAAAATAAACCAAGAATTGGAAAGGTAGTTTGACGGTTTAAGAGACAGTACTGTTCTTTCAAGAAGTGAAATTCAATTCTCAGTCCTCTTCAGGCAATTAAAAATATAAAAAATAGCTCTCTTCTGAACCCCAGTGGAGGCAGCTGAGTGCTCCGGAGGACTCTCCACACCACGGATCCTCTGGATCACAGTGAGTGGAACACAATCAACTCCAGAGAATCTAGCAGGGGATTGTGCCAGCAGGAACAGAGACAAAGGAACACTGCCCACCCAGAGGCGGGGTTCCAGTCCAGTTGCATCCACCCCTGCCATCTCTCTTCTGAACCCCAGCAGAGACAGCTGAGCACTCGGAAGGACTCTCCACACCACAGGTTCTTGAGATCATGGGTCCCCTGGATCACACAGGGAGTTGGCCTACAGGGAAGGCTCTGACCCCAGCACTCAGAAGTAGGATCAGAGCTCCAGACTTCTGGACACCTGCCTTGCAAGAGGGGAGCTCTCCAGGAGAGAGTGCTCTGACCAACAGGACACAGGGGGAAGTTGGATTCCCAGGGATGCAGACAGAGGCTAACTGAATCACAGGAGGATCAAACTCCAGCCAGAGAGAGCTTGAAAATTAACACCAGAGATTTCCAGATGGCAAAAGGCAAACATAAGAATCTTACTAACAGAAACCAAGAACACGGGGCAACATCAGAACCTAGTACGCCCACCACAGCGAGTCCAGGATACTACAACATACCCAAAAAGGAGTATGTGGATTTAAAATCATATCTCATGGTAGTGGTAGAAGATATGAAGAAGGACAATAAAAACTCAGTCAAAAAAAATGCAGGAGAACAATGCTAGACAAGTAGAAGCCTTAAAGAAGAAGCACAAAAATCCCTCAAGGAATTACAGGAGACTACTGCTAAACAGGAAAAAGTCCTTAAAGAACTACAGGCAAACACTACTAAACAGGTAGAAGAAACACAAAAATCACTTGAAGAATTACAGGAAAACACTGCTAAACAGCTAGAAGAAACACAAAAATCCCTTAAAGAATTACAGGAAAACAATGNTAAACAGCTAGAAGAAACAAACAAACAAAAAAAATCCCTTAAAGGATTATAGGAAAACACAACCAAATGGGATGGAATTGAACAAAACCATTAAGGACCTGCAAAAGGAAGTCGAAACAATTAAGAAAACCCAAAGGGAGACAACTGTGGAGATAGAAACCCTAGGAAAGAAATCAGGAAGCATAGATGTGAGCATCAGCAACAGAATACAAGAGATGGAAGAGAGAAACTCAGGTACAGAAAATTCCATAGGGAACATGGACACAACAATCAAAGAAAATGCAAAATGCAAAAAGATCCTAACTCAAAACATCCAGGAAATCCAGGACACAATGAGAAGACCAA
>NC_034598.1:38577877-38616305 GCF_900095145.1 Mus pahari
CTTGGTCTTGCAAACTTTATATGCCCCATACAGGGGAATGCCAGGGCCAAGAAGGGGGAGTGTGTGGGCAGGAGAGCATGGTGAGGGGAGGGTATAGGGGACATTCGGGATAGCATTTGAAATGTAAATGAAGAAAATATCTAATAAAATAATTTTTAAAATGTATAAAAATAGGGGCTGGAGAGATGGCTCAGTGGTTAAGAGCACTGACGGTTCTTCCAGAGGTTCTGAGTTCAGTTCCCAGCAACCACATGGTGGCTCACAACCATCTGTTATGAGATCCGATGCCCTCTTGGAAGACAGCTACAGTGTACTCACATAAAATAAATAAATCATATATATATATATATATATATATATATATATATATATATATATATATTCAAATATAAGTTTAAAACTAACATTCATATAATGGATACATGTAAGTAATGAGAAACATTCTCATGAATGAATACACTCATGGAGATGCTCTATTGGAAGTAGGAAGTACAACACACCTGGTTTCAGTGATTGGATTGGATTTCTGCATGAACGTTTTACACTTCCTCAGGTATCTGACATAACTTAGTTGGGTAAGCTAGTTTTAGAGGACAGTTAGCTTCTAAATTGTAAGACCAGTTTTTCTCAACTGGTACGTGTCATTGTAAATAGAAGTCTAAGACTGTGGCACAGGGTGAAGGTCAACTGTAATAAAAGCTACAGAAGTCATTGGCTGAATCCCAAAGAGAAGCTGAGCTTAAAGGTAGCAGCCAGGTCCACCAATCCAGATCCCCAGGCACTGCCCTCACAGCGCACATACACAGAGCAAGTTCAAGCCTTTTATCTTCACCTGCAGGGTCTGTATACAAACATGAGCTGGAGAGCCAAGGCCACCTTGCAGCTTCTTAACTCAGGTCTCCACCATTGCCCTCTTTTATCTTTGTCTAACTCACTGTTGGCTAGGTCTTTACTATTATATGATTACCAATACTCAGGATAATCATTGGGGTTAACCTTGCTTCTTTTCAATGCTTTGTGTATTTTCTTCCCTCTTTTGTCTGTTTCCTTACTGTAGACTGTTAACAAAGCACTTCAGGTCTATGTACATGCCATGAACAGGCATTATGGGGGTAAGCCAAGAGCTTGAAATACTTATATCATGATGAAAGCATCCTAAATCCTTATCTAAAATAACTGCTTCCATGAAGACTAAAGGATATTTCACACAAGGTCTCAGACTTAATGGTACCTAATCAGAAAAGGCACAATATGATGTATCCAAGAGCAATGAAATGTTTTCCCAATATGCTGTCCAGTCTCCATAAATATGTGTATATAATATAGATTAAATCTTTATTTGTAAGATTGCATATATATATATATATATATATATATACATATTTACATATATATACACATGCATGCAGGTATGTATGTAATTACTTCTTTTTCTAGAACCTCTTCCTTACAGATACCACTAATCACAAATGAAAAATAATTAAAAATGGATGTGTTTAGGTGTATAGATTTTTTCAATTATTCCACAAACACCGTATTAAAACAACTATTTAAATATCATGTTTGCATTTTCTTTAGCGATGATTAGCATGTAGAGGGAGATACGTAGGTTATATGCAAATGCCATATAAACACAGATAGTTTTCAGTCTTTGTAAGGCGGAGACTCATTGTTGAATGGAAGGTTCTTGAAGCACTTCTCCATGGCTATCAACCAGTACCTAGATGTACAGGATCTGTAAAAGTAACTTTTTTGACAGATGATTAACTTGGTAACATGAAAATATCCTCCATCGCCTTCATTACACATAATCACTCCAAAACTCATCCAAGCCATATTGAAAATTTGTTCCAACAGAGTTTGAGCAACTTGTTTAAGGAACTTGAAGACAGTCACTGTGATAAATATCTGTTGTCTTTGCCAGCTAAATGAAAATGGCGATTAGCTGTACAATAATTTTTAAAGTTTCAATAAACCCAGCAGGCACTTTAATAAGACACCATTGTTTTCTGCCAGGTCTTCTGTGTTGGAAATAAGGACTCCGTTCCCAGTGGAGGGACAAGGAAGGGAATGTAGTTGATTTAAAGGACTACGTACTGCAAATTGCCTGTGCTCTCACTAGACAGGCGAGTCTATCTTGTAGACTTGAGGGAAAATAATTAAAACTTTTAAAAAGTACACTATTTCAAGTTCAGCAGAATGCAGCCACTTTTAAGACCAAGACTCAGCAGTTAATGAAGTGCTTTTTCAAGGGGCCATCTTCTAGTTACTGTCTCAAATGCTGCCCAGTTGAGAAGCATGGGATGTTACCATCTGTTGTCTGTGTGACAGCTGATGAAAAATGAAGTGTTCACTCCAGTGTTTCTTGAGCAAACACTTGAAAAAAAAAAAACATTACAAACATTTGTATGCAGGGCAGAGGACTGGGGAGAGAGCATGCCACTTTTGCACTGAGTAGCAATTCTTTTAGAGAAACCCTGGAGCCTGTTAATGGCATGGCTGGTGATGACACCACTCCCTTGCCAGAGAAACTTCTGTCATTAAAGGTGAACTGGTTCTCTGGTCATCTGTTAGTCCAGTCACGGGCTCCCATCCCCATCTACTTACTCCTGGACCCGGGCTCTCCTATTACATACATAGACACATAGGTGCTTGCACACACACACACACACACACACACACACACACACACACACACACACACAAACATATACACACCACACATACACACACACAAACATACACCCCCACACACACACACAGAGGGTATGGGGCTCTTAGGGTGTGTTTGACAGAAAAATACAATATCTCTCCTTACAAGTTATAATCCCTAGTGATTTCTTGTGGTTACAAAGAGTGGAATGCTGTGTTTAAAGCTTTGGGTTGTATCCCTGTTCCTGACACAAATACACCGAGACCTTAATGAGATAATAGCGGTCTATTTTATTTGTGTTCCTTGGTGTAGCTCATTTCAGCTTTTATGAGCAAGCAAATGAGAATATTTAATGCCTTATACTCATGTATAGTGAGAACATTTTTAAAAGATACATCCTGGCATTAATAAAATTTTAGCTTTCTCTATGGTGTATCTGAAAACCCTGACTCATTATTTACATGAAATTTTTACCTCAAATAGCAATTTGAAGGCCAAGTTATATTTGCCTTATGTTATATATGTACCAACGAAGCTGCATTAGGATTTCAGCTCCACAGAGTTTTTGGGGGTGATTGCCTTAATCTTATTCCAAATTTTGTTACATAACCATTTTATGTTATGCTAATATATTTACTACTCAAAGTGTCTGTTGAATACAGTTAGCTTTAATGTATCTGACTATATACTTCCATCACACTATCACATTGACCAGAATAATTTTCACCAAGCAAAGTTTGATTAAAAGCTCCCAGGTATTAGATCTGTCAATTAATTCCCATGTTCATTTATCAAACAGATATCAGATCTCTAATAAGGAAAGAAACTCCTTTCTAAGATCCATGGGTAAGGATGTCAATAATTTGAAGACTTTAGAAAGAATTCCCAACTCTATCTGAATGCATCAGGCAGTGTTCTCTGGTGAGCGCTCAGTCATAGCATCAAAGCCTATCTTTGCATGCTGTGAAGACTTACCGAGAAGTCTTCAAGGGATGTGCTGATGAACCTTTGTATCTCACAAGTCAATCTAGATCAGAGGTGACAAGAACAGTCAGAGTTAGAGGGTCTGTGGTTGTGTATGGAACGCATTGCACAGTAAACATAAACAGAGTGAGCGTGAATGTTGGTGCGGATCTTGATTTGGGGTTTTGTTTAATGTTTAAAGAAAAGGTTCATAGTAACACTGTTTAAATCTAAAAGGTAGACAAAGTATCTTTCAAACTTGTTAAAAGATATAGATATTATAATATCCTCATCATGATTATACAAAAATGTTGGACAGGTGCTAAATGTATTAATTAATTTGACTGTACCTTTCTATAATGTAATTATAGAATTATAAGACACATTTTACCTCACAAATAATTATAATCATTTATTAATTAAACATAATAGCAATATGAAAGGCTATATATATTTGTGTCATATAAATATTTTCAGAGGCCAGGCAGTGGTGGCACACGTCTATAATCCCAGCACTTGGGAGGCAGAGGCAGGTGGATTTCTGAGTTAGAGGACAGCCTGGTCTATAGAGTGAGTTCCAGGACAGCCAGGACTGCACAAAAAATCCCTGTCTTGAAAAACAAAAGCAAAACAATATATATATAAGTATATATGTTGTTATATATACTTATATTTTTTTTTCAGTTCCATTTCTTTAAAAAAAAAACCTTTAGTTTCATTTTTAAGTGTATATATGTGGGAGTAGGAGTGTGTGCACACATGAATATAGTTGTCTCCAGAGGCCAAAAGAGAGAATCAGAACTTCTTAACTAGATAGTTATGGCCCACCAAACGTGGGTGCTGGGAATTAAACTTGGCTTCTATGGAAGAGAAGTTCATGTTCTTAAACCACTGAGACATCTCTCCAGCCCCCAATTCATTTCATTTTTATTTAGATGTGTGCCTGTGTCTCTCTGTGTTTGTATATCTGTGCCTGCATCAGTGTGTGACACAGACATGTGGGTTTCAGACGGGATCCAATGCCTGGGAGCTGCACTTATAGATCATTAATTTTTACTTGACCTGAGTTCTGGTTGACAAATCCCGCTTTCGTGCAAGAGTTGCGTGGCTCAGCACTACTGAGCTAGCTCTCCAGCCCCAGGTTAGCTTCTTGTTTGCTGTATAATTACAGTTTAACAATCTCCATGGAGGTGGATTTGGCTACATGCATTCACATCTAAAGTCTGTACACAGTACATTGTAATCCATAAATAAATGGGAATTCATATAGAAACCAGGAAAGCAGAAGAAAGAAAACAAAATGTCCTGGGTTGATGAATAGAACCCTCTGGAAATTTCCACTGGAAATTCAGGCAGAAGATATAAGACTTTCCTTAGAAACTTGGGGGTAATAAGGAGCTGGTGGCAGTGTGCTTTGATAGCAGGACGTGGTTGAGTTTGATCGTATGCTAGACACGTGGTAAATTTATAAACACTGGAAGTAAACTTCTCTGTTAAAACCTTAGGGGTTCACAGAAAAGAAAACTCTATAGACCCTTAAAAGCTTTTTCAAAAATCTAAATCATATACCTTGCCTTGCTTTGTACGAACAGCAAACTTTTAGAGTATAATTACTCCTTTTTTTCTTTTTTTTAATCGGAGGGGGATCCCCTCTGATCCCGCATGCCTGTGGCACACACTGATGCAGGCACAGACATACAAACACAGAGAGACACAGGCACACATCTAAATAAAAAACGAAAGAAATTGGGGGCTGGAGAGATGTCTCAGTGGTTTAAGAACGTGCACTTCTCTTCCGTGGGAGCCAAGTTTAATTCCCAGCATGCTTGCTTGGTGGGCCATAAGACCATGTTAGTCTTCTACAGTCGGAAATGTATTGCTGGAGTAAGGTTCCACTGTGTAACGTGAGGTCGACGTGTATATAACTTCATGCCACACTTGTGGTTCCTAGACTTGTTTTTCAGTGGCATGATAAATTGCTTCGAGGGAGCAAAGTAGAGGAGTCAGACATGGTTCACGATCAGAGAAGACTATGTGGAGGGAAAAGCTTCCTGCAAGTGATTGCCTAGGCCTCTCTAGGCTTAGATTAATTTAACATAAAAAGTGCCGGGGCACGGGAGGAAGCTGCTGCTCTGGTGTGCTGTGATCACAGGAGAATACAGAACAGTCCTGGCACGACCCTGCTATCATCAGCATTTACAGTCACTAAACGGCTATGAGTCTGTTCTCTCAGCTATGAAATAAATACTCTTATAGATGGAAATTTAATCGGAACCTGCGCGGGTTGAAGTTCAAGAGCCGTTCAGGACCACGCAGTCCCAAGAAGAGGTCCAGACTCCAAAGTACATATAAGTGCCTCTGTGCAGTTTGCACATCTCCTGCCATTTTTAAAAAGTGCATTAAAACCCTATACACAATTTTCCTTTTCTTGGTTTTAGAGATCAAACCTAGAGCCCTGTGCTTGTTATGTGAGAACTCAACCATTTGACTGCACCCTGGCCCTTATGTTAATCTCACAGTTTATCTTTGATGCCATCAGAGTGAGGTTGCCTAGACAGAAATGGATTATGGGAAAGGATTCTTTTTCTCCACTGATTTGAAGACTGGAAAAGCAAGTTCTTAGCACTCACATTCAAGTTTTACTGAAAGCAGAAGCACGCACGCACGCACCACACAAAGCAAGACACACAAATAAACAAACTCAGACTCCGCAAAGTGGATGAGAACCCAAAGCTAGTGTCTGATTGTCTGGCAAAGCTAAATATAGTGTATGTTTGCCTATGAAGTTCCTTCCTCTTCTCCCTGGGGGACTGAATGGTTCAGGCTGCTGTAGAGGATTGGACCATCATGACAAAGAAAGGGAAGCTGATTGGTTCCCTACACAAGAACCACACACATCTGCTCTCCCAGGAGCCATTAGAGAGAGGGGGGAGGGGGGAGGGAAGGGAGGAGGGGGAGAGTGAGGGAGGGGAGGGGGAAAGGAAGGAAGGAAGGTAGGAAGGAAGAAAGGAAGGAAGAAGTTTGCCATCGGAAAGGGTTAAATGAAATGTGTATTTATCTACCCAGAGACCGCTGTCCCTATCTGTCTGCCCCCTAGTCCCTCTCTAGTCTTTTATCTTGGCTAGCGGATTATTTTGGGCTCTCTCAGTTGTGACTAAAGCAAGATAATCCTAACTCTGGATGTGTAGACCTCCCTCATCCCTCAGGAGGGACCACAGCAGCGCGGAGGATTAAAGCCAGTAATTCAAATAATATTGAGTTCTTAACCATGCCAAAAAGAAAAATAAAAAATAAAAAGGAAAAGAGAATAAATAAATGCAAACGACAGCAAGAATTGATGTGGACATCTTTAAAAGGAACGTTCTTGTCAGATATATCCATATTTAAATTGTTACATTCCTATAAAAGTTATTTCATTTAAAATGACTAAGAAAGATTGGTAAAGATTACAAAATACTTTGAAAAGTTCTTCGGGTGATTATAAAATGCTGTTTGTTTACTTTTTGACCGTTGACAGCAAGATGATAACACACTGTAGCCCAGACTGACCTGGAACTTACTAGGTAGCCCAGGATATCCTGTAATTTCAGATGGTGCTCTGCCTCAGCCTTGGACTCTCTCTTCATTTGTTCCTTCACTTTTGTGTGTTTGGCTTGGTTTGGTTTGGTTTGGTTTATAATTCAGCTTATTCTCGAAATAAGGAATTGCTCATAGTCAAAATTACCTTAAACTTAAAAAGTGGAAATAACTTTTTCATTCTTACAAATGACTTTCCTTTCATATCCCATCAGCTCTAAAACCTCAAACATCAATAATAGTAATAAATGCCTCTTAGCTATCAAAAGTATTAAATTAATTTCAGCTTATAATTTGATTCCTGTATGAAAATAGGAACAAGGAATTTCTCTAATAACTCTTATGAGAGTATCTGATTTTTTTTTTTGCCTTATAGTATACTAGTATTTATTTTATTTATTTGCATTTTTTTCCAGAAGTTGTCATCTCCTGCTCTAAAACAGTGGTTCTTCAACTTCCTGGTGTTGTGACCCTTAATACAGTTCTTCATGCTGTGGTGACCACAACCTTAAAATTATTTTTTTTTTGCTACATCATAACTATAATTTTGCTGTCATGAATTATAATGTCAATATCTGTGTTTTCTGGTGGTCTGAGGTAATCATTATGAGAAGGTTGTTCACTCCAAAGGGGTCGTGACCCATAGATTGAGAACCACTACTATGAATCATTCTATTATACTAAATTTCCCACACCTTTCAGAGAATTCACTATCTCAATCTTTCAAACCATTTCGAGGATCATAATGATTGTTTTGGCTATAATTTATTATAAATTCATTTTCTTTTATTTGTAATATATTTTTAAATTCATACAGGGTTATACTACCTCACCCCATGCCTCTTTCTCCTTATAGCCCATTTTACCTACCCAGCCTGGGACCCTCTCATATAGGCCCCTTACCAAGTTGACAACCTCTTTTTTGTTTTGTTTGAGGTACATGTGTGCGCTTGTATGTGTGTCTGTGTATGTGAGTGTGTGTGTGTGTGTGTGTGTGTGTGTATTCACAAACCTCTATAAATGCAATCTGCAGAGTTTGTTTCTGTTGTTTGTGTGCACATGGTTATAGGGCTGATCCATTCTACATTGGACCTCCAATAAGGGAGGGTATTTCTGGGTTTTATCACATATGTCATAAAACAGTGCCACAATGGTGTAGACAGGTAGAGAAGTAAGTGAATTAATGTAAGATATCTCCAGTCACTAGAATGGATTTTTCCACTCTCCTTAACCACAGTAAACTGCCAATCTTTTATCAATTTCAACTTTAGTAGTCTTCTGTTTCCTAAATCACATATTTACAAGACGGAAGAAATCATGCAAGCAACACTTAAATATTTAAGTTTATTTTAATCTTATATAATAAAAATATAGTTGTAATACTGTCAGTAGGGAAGAACGCCTAAACTTATTTTTTTTTTTTTTGCCTTGAATGTATTTTAAAAGGGTTCACCCAGACAGGGCTAATTCTAATCAATATGCTTCTTCCATTTGCCTTAACAATTTCAAGAAGGATTGATAGCACAGGTAGGAGATCTTTGCTCCTCAAACCCTGAGTGTGATTATCTAACTGAACAGGAGTCAGCCAGTGAGAGAAATGTGGAGGTGTTTTATGGATGAGATTTGCCCTTGGGATGCAGTATTACTGCAAGGACCCCAGTGTGAATGCCCTGTGTTTGTGTATCTGGGAAGCTCAGCTTGTCTCCCTCTGCTGATGCATGTTTGTTGATTGAGGTTTCTCATGACTCCTTTTCCTCCTGTCTGTGGACCATTTCTGGGCATTACAGAACTCTTCACATACATGAGACACATTTAGATATAGATGTGGTCCCTGACTGCATCCTAAATTCCCCCCCCCCCCATCCATCTCCGGGATTTCATCCAGCAACAGATCAGATTGCCCACGAATGTGTATCTTCTCACTTTATTGTGAAGCTGGAAAGTGTGTTTGCCCAACAAAGGCAAAGTAAGAGGAGAAGGAAAAATAATAACCAGAGAAACTGGCATCGTGTTCTTCTCTGGGAAGATATGGACCGGAGACCTGGGCAAGTTTGCTTGCAAGTGAACTGCATTGAATGTGAATTTTCCAAAGACACATGTGGTATGCAGTAAGTGTGGGGGTTTCCAGCTGTGAGATTATATCCCAGTACCCTTCCTATGTTTTCCTTATAAATATGGTTCTCTACCAAGAATAAACTTACAGGGAAATATTGATAGAACTGGTAAATGTCTTTTAAATCTTCATATAAATATATACCACATAAAATGGAATATTACTCAGCTGAAAGGGGAAGAAAGTAGATGAACTTTGAAAGTATATTATTAAGTGAGGCTGTCCAGACTAAGAAAGGAAAGTCAGACCTCATGTGGATCCTAAACTATAATGTATACTATTTGTCATATTAAAACAGATCTGTAAGTGAGGGTAGAGTGTAACACCAAACAAAAAAACCAAGACAGTGTAATATTTAGTGATAAGGAAGGAACAAATGTAGGCAAAAAGATACCTGGGCCATGAAAAATGATATAAGCCATTTTTTTTTCTAGTTTCAACTCTGTCTTAGTTTTCTATTTTCCTTTCTCATGTTGGATAAGTAAATTAAATGTTACTAATAATGAAAGTGTTAAAACTTAAATATTGCATGGCTTCAGTATGGCCGTTTTAACTGTACAGAAATTTGGGGAGTGGACACATATTTAAGTGGCTTATTTAAATCAGTTATATATTTTTATTTGAGACTTAATAGTAACATCTAATTTTAAAACAAGAGAAAAATAAATTTAGTTTTTCCATCAAATGATACGAAATGAGAGCCATTTGTAAGAATAAAAGTGTTATTTCCATTTGTTAAGTTAAACCTAATTAGACACACTTGACAAGCACTGTAAGTTAAAGACCCAAAGTATGAGGAATGGAGAAAAGAAACACTAATTGAATATTTTCTTTCACAGAATATTTGTAGACATGGCATTTCTTTATTATAGTAGTCATCATGAATTTTTAAAATGCAATATTAAGACCCTGCAGGTATGAAATGGGATTTATCTGATCGAGACATCAGCAAGTACTTATTTAGCTCCTGCAGGTTCTTGTCAGTGTCCCTAGTTACTGCTCCAAAGATATTTATGTGTTGAGAAGGAACAGAGTACCAGTTATTCTGAATCTGCAAAATAAGCAAATAAATAAATAATCCCCCGAATAGAATTCTTAAGGAAACTGTATACATATTATTAACTCTTATAGTTTCTAGGGCCAAGGGACTTGGGACATTCTCAGCAAGGTTTCTATGTCTGACTGTGTTATTGTCAGTATGGAGTTAAAATATGGGGGAGTGTTTTGACAACACAGTCCCATTCAGCTGTGACTTTATGTTCATGAAATATGAGAGAATATAGAATCAATGTTACAGCCTAACTTGAGCCTCACCTGTGACAGTGGTCAGACAGCTGAGCAGTCCATGTCGGCTTGTTAAAGATGGGTGTTTTTAGTGTATGTGTGTGTTTGTGTGTCTATTTGTGTGTAAAAACACATATGTGCAGATACCCATGCAGGCCAAAAGAGGGAGTTCGAGCATGATTAAAGAGAGCAAGGTGGACATGGAACAGATTGTTTAACTTTTATAGCATACCTCTGGTGATATACTTGTTTCAATGAGGCTATACCATGCAATTGTACACCAAACAGAGACCAAGTTGTTCAAATACATGAGTGGAGGGGTATATTTTCATTCAAACCACCCAACTCTTAACAGAAATAATCTACATCCCAGATAGACAGGCAATTGGAGAAGCAAAGAGGGAAATGGGACACCAGAATGAGAGCCGTAGACTGACTGAACCAAGTCTTGGAGTAATCATTGCAGACTGTATTTGAGTACAGAAAAGAAGGAAATATTATCCCTCCCTGTTATGATTTGTATATGTTTGGCCCAGAGAGCAGCACTATTAGAAGATGTGGCCTTGTTAGACTGGGCATCACTTTGGTGGACTGGGCATGGCCTTGTTGGAGTGGGTGTGGCCTTTAAGACCCTCATTCCTGCTGCCTGGAAGCCAGTATTCTGCTAACACCCTTCAGATGAAGATGTAGAACTCTCAGCTCCTCCTGTGCCATGCCTGTCTGGATGCTGCCATGTTCCCACCTTGATGATAATTGACTGAACGTCTAAACCTGTAAGCCAGCCCCAGTTAAGTGTTGTCCTTTATAAAACTTGCCTTGGTCATGGTGTCTGTTCACAGCAGTAAAACCCTAACTAAGGCACTCCCCTAACCCAATTCAGTGTCCCATGGAGTGTATGGGTATATAATAATCTGGGACAGGGTGAAATACACATTTTTCAAGACATGTGAATGTTGTTGGAGATTATAGTAGGAATGATGGACAGGACACTGCAGAGCTAGGTACCATGGTAGTTGTTGCCTTATAGCTTCCATTTACTCTTGGTTATTGTAGCATTAGCATGAATAAACGTGGGGCTTGGGCAGAACACTGCATTGGTGGAGTAAAGGGCCCTCATATTTTCCCTATCTGACCAGAGACTGTTCACTATAAGATGGTATCACGCCAGTGTTTTCACTGAACTTTCCTTCATTTGTCTCATAGAACTATTTCGCTTAAGACTTTATCAGTAGGATCACCACAGGGGTAAAGATCTGGGACACAGCAAGGCAACGATGGACAGGTCACCAGTTTATTTCCCCCTTTTTGTTGAAGATAGACTCATTGGTATTTTTCTCTACACAGGTGCAATTTATAGAGGTGATTCAGAAAGTAGATTTTTAGATATGAATAGGTGGATTCTCTTTCTCTGCCTTTTCGTAACAGTGGGAACCTAGAAATATAAGATAGCATCGTTAAACCTCAATATACTTGTATATAAAATGAGATGAACTCTAAATGATTTGTGGCAAAGTAGACAGAAGAGAGATATTGTGGCTTCTAATATTATTTCCAAAGGAATGAGTCATTCATAGGTTCCCAGAAGACTCTCAGGTTGATTCTTTCTAGGACATTTCTTTTAATATATTGCATGGCAGTAATAGGATATCTGAGTGAATCACATTGCATTTTAAGAAGTAGAGCATAGCTGTTCTTGATACCAGTTCCAATATTGGCATCAATAGTAACTTAATTTTAGTTATGCAAAAAACACACCTCCGGAGATATATGAGTGTCCTGTAGGGAGGGTGTACTGCAATTCATGCATTAACTGGTAAGAGGTTTCCATAGCAATGTACAGCTAAACTGGCTCTCAGGTAGTTCATGGTTTCATTTTTACATTAGTTTGTTGTGTGAGGTCACAGAAGGTTGTCATCTCTAAAGGCTCATATTCACTTAGACAAGAAACAACTATGGACTACAATTGTGTAATTCCAATTCAATTCTCTTTCACAGTACTGAGCCTACAGCAAATGGAATATTCTGTAGAGCTGTGTTTAAAATTCAACACTAACATAACTTATTTTTAATTCCTTTGGCTTTTGTTTATCATTCAAAGTTTGTTCTGAAAATACATTTTTTTATATATCCACAAAGAATAGGAAATTTAAAACATAGATATTTATTTTTGTCATTTCTCTTTCCAAGAATATCATGACCAAAAGAATGGCTGGGGTTTTGACTGGGTCATTTATGTTAGACTTCACTATTATTAAATAGTTGTTTCCTAAACAGTTTATGAGCTGCCTTCAAATTCTTCTGACTTAATCGTTACTGCATTTCTCCTCACTCAGCATTTTGTTGAAGTCCTAGTATCTATTAGATTTTAGTTAGTGCATGTGTGACAAGGACATACACATTCATGGACTCTGTGGGAAAGCATACTTAGCTCATGTATGTACTCATAGTTCCATAAATGTACATACATTAATGATTTCCTATAAATCACCCATGTTCTTAGGTAACATTGAGGAAAACACAGACTCTGACCTGTACTTAAGTTAGATACAATACAAAATATTTATCATGTGGTCATATATGATAGGGCAAAAGCAGTAATCAAGCTATTGGTATTCAGGACTGGCATTTCACTTAGATTTACTAATTGAAAAGTTAACTCTTTTGAGATGTAGAAAATTCAAGGAAATTGGAGGGTGGAAGTCTATTGTTTGGGATTCAGGGGAAGTCAAGAGAGAATATCTCCCCATGGAATAATGGAGAACTATATGAATGTGCTATAACTGATATGTAGAACAGAAAGGAGCTACCTAAAGAGTTTATCAGCTGAAGACACTGGTGACAGGGTCAGAAGTGGTCCTTAGTGCTACATTAAGAGGCTCTATTAGAAGCTCAGTATTACAAAAAAAGAAATAATAATAATAATAATAATAATAACAACAACAACAACAACAATAATAATAATAATAATAATAATAATAATAAACTTCTAGGAAGACAGACCCATACTCTTTCAAATGCAAATGGTGCTGGCATTATGGCTGTTATCATGTAGAAGAATGAGAATTGATCCATTCTTATCTCCTTGTACTAAGGTCAAGTCTAAGTGGATCAAGGAACTCCACATAAAACCAGAGACACTGAAACTTATAGAGGAGAAAGTGGGGAAAAAAAAACCTCGAAGATATGGGCACAGGGGGAAAATTCCTGAATAGAAATGTAAAGGCTTGTGCAGTAAGATCGAGAATTGACAAATGGGACCTCATAAGATTGCAAAGCTTCTGTAAGGCAAAAGACACTGACAAAAAGACAAAAAGGCCACCAACAGATTGGGAAAGGATCTTTAACAATCCTAAATCAGATAGGGGACTAATATCCATTATATATAAAGAACTCAAGAAGATGAACTCCAGAAAACCAAATAACCTCATTAAAAAATGGGGCACAGAACTAAACAAAGAATTCTCAACTGAGGAATAGCGAATGGCTGAGAAACACCTCAAAAAATGTTCAACATCCTTAATCACCAGGGAAACAACCTTGAGATTCGACCTCACACCAGTCAGAATGGCTAAGAGCAAAAATTCAGGTGACAGCAGATGCTGGCAAGGATGTGGAGAAAGAAGAACACTCCTCCATTGTTGGTGGGATTGCAAGCTTGTAAAACCACTCTGGAAATCAGTCTGGCCGTTCCTCAGAAAATTGGACATAGTACTACCGGAGGATCCAGTAATACCTCTCCTGGGCATATATCCAGAAGATGTACCAACTGGTAATAAGAATACATGCTCCACTATGTTCATAGCAGCCTTATTTATAATAGCCAGAAGCTGGAAAGAACCCAAATGTCCCTCAACAGAGGAATGGATACAGAAAATGTGGTACATTTACATAATGGAATACTACCCAGCTATTAAAAACAATGAATTTATGAAATTCCTTGGCAAATGGGTGGATCTGGAGGTTATCATCCTGAGTGAGGTAACCCAATCACAAAAGAACTCACATAATATGTACTCACTTATAAGTGGTTATTAGCCCTGAAACCTAGAATACCCAAGATACAATTTGTAAAACACATGAAACTCAAAAAGAAGGAAGACCAAAATGTGGAGACTTTGCCCCTTCTTAGAATTGGGAACAAAACTCCCATGGAAGGGATTACAGAGACAAAGTTTGGAGCTGAGATGAAAGGATAGACCATCTGAAAACTGCCCCACCCAGGGGTCCATCCCATAATCAACCACCAAATGCAGATACTAATGCATGCACCAGCAAGATTTTGCTGAAAGGACCCTGATATAGCTGTCTCTTGTGAGGCTAGGCTAGTGCCTAGCAAACACAAAAGTGGATGCTCACAGTCAGCTATTGGATGGAATACAGGGCCCCCAATGGAGGAGCTAGAGAAATTACCCAAGGAGCTGAAGGGGTCTGCAACCCTATAGGTGAAACAACAATATGAACTAACCAGCATCCCCAGAGCTCTTGTCTCTAGCTGCATATGTTGCAGAAGATGGTCTAGTCAGCCATCATTGGGAAGAGAGGCCCCTTGGTCTTGCAAGCTTTATATGACCCAGTACAGGGGAACACCAGGACCAAGAAGGGGGAGTGGGTGGGTAGGGGAGCGGGGTTGGGGGAGGGTATAGGGAACTTTGGGGATAGCATTTAAAATGTAAATGAAGCAAATAACTAATAAATATTGGAAAAAAAGAAATAATAATGATAATAATAATAATAATAATAATAATAATAATAATAATAATAATGAACTTCTAGGAAGACAGACCCATACTCTTTCAAATACAAATTATAGATATTAGATAATTATTCTAAGAATAAGCAAACTGTCACACACCATATCTACTGTATGAAGAGTGCAAGTTAGACACACATGTGTAGCCCACCTGTAACTTGATGTATGTTTATAATTTGCAACAGGATAAACAGGTCTATATCAGCTTTGAGATTCCTGCTACTCACTGTACAAGTCTATGTGCAGACTCACTCCTTACCAGTTTTTCATTTATGGACCTACAGAGAAACTCACCACTGAATATACCAAATATAGGAATAAGGGACAGAGGGCATTACGACAAGAAAATTATTGCAGGCAACTTTAATTTTTCAAGAGCTTGTGAAATGTGAAAGTTCAAAAACATGTAAGTATTCAGCCTAGGATATGTGTGCAGGGTCATAGTATGCACACATCTGGATATGAGTAGAAGTTGTTTGTGGTCTCTGTGCAGCACTGGTTGTGGGTAGTAAGGCTTAGTGTGCATGTGCAGAATTTGGTATGAACAAAGCAGCCTGGTGGCATGTATAAGATTAGCTGTGAGTAGCAGGGTTTAGAGTATACACGCACACTAGGCTACAAGGCTTAGTATACCTGTGCAAGGTGGGGCTCTGAGGATAAATATCTCTGCAATAGAAATATTAGCACATGAGCAGGCCTGAAGTCTGTGGTTACCATGGCATGCTCTGTTTCTTAAACATACCGCTGATTAATGTCTATCTTTTCCTAGAGAAGAAGATTTGATTAAATTGGAAGAATAAAAAAATAGAGTTAAGCCAGGCAAACATGATTACCAAAGCTCATGTGAAGAACTGAGTATTTTGGAAGATTTTAGAAAACATCCACAGATTTTTAAATAGGGGTGTAACTCAATCAAGATGCCGTGCAGATGTCACTCTGATTGTAGCATGTAGAATGAGAGGCAGAGATGGATGCTAAGGCTTGATTCTCTAGTCCTGAAAAGTGATGATTGGGATATACAGTGGAGACAGGAGGAGAATAGGAATGGAATTGCAATAAGATTAGGAGCTTTGATTGGAACCCTTGGTGTGTTGACAGTGAGGTAGAAGAGTGTTGGGAATCCAGAGTAGCTTCCAAACTATCCAGAAAAAAAAAAAATAGAGAAACTAATAGAATTCTTAGCGGAGGCAATTGAACCAACTAGTGTAAATTTGATTTTTTAATTTTATTATTCCTTCCTTTTATTATTCCTTCCATTCATTTACATCTCATATGGTATCCCTCTTCCCGGTTACCCCTGGAAGTTCCTGAGAAAATTGGAAATAGTTCTACCTGAAGACCCAGCTATACCACTTCTGGGCATATACCTAACAGGTGCTCCAACATATACCAAAGACACATGTTCCACTATGTTTATAGCAGCTTTATTTATAGTAGCCAGAAGCTGGAAACAACCAAGATGTCTTTCAACAGAAGAATGGATACAGAAAATGTGGTGCATTTATACAATGGAGTACTACTCAGCTATTAAAAACAATGACTTCATGAAATTCGCAGGCAAATGGAACTAGCTTTGATTTTCTCTCATGGAAAACACTGGTCCACCAGACACCAGAGAGAGGGGATGTGTAGAGTATCACAAAATGATTTGAAGTTTCATGTCAAATAAACACAGTTTGATAAAAAGGAAAAAAGTTTTTTTTTTCCTAATTTGGTAAGAAGGAACAGTCAGAGGCCAAGGGGGAAAGTAGGAGATGTAGTTTGTGACATTTCAGGAGAACAGACTTCAGTAAGAGAGTCAAGGGAAGCTTGGAAAAGAAGGAACAAAGGATGAAAACCTGATGGATCTGTGAGCAACAGTGAGATGGGTTTGGAGAGAATTCACATTTAACTATCTTAAATAACTAACTTAATAAGTGGGAGATAAGGATTCCTCAAAGGATGTTAATTGTTGGAACAATGAAGGAGAGGTTCATACCTGAACAGATCTAGTGATATATCTGCATCTATTTATATATCATAATCTATTGATAATATATCATCTGCTATCTCTGCCATCCATTTATTATCTATCTCTATCTAGTATCCGTCCATCTCCTACATTTAATATTCATTCATTCATTTCTTCATTCATTCATTCATTCATTCATTCATTACAATAGTGATAGAGACTGTCCCTATGGCCTTTTGCATGTTAAATAAGCACCTTATCCAGGACAGTATCCCTTTTCTATCCTGTTTTTGTATTGTTTTTGGTTTTTTGTTGTTGTTGTTTTGTTTTTTGTTTTTTTTTATGTGTGTGTGTGTGTGTGTGTGTGTGTGTGTGTGTGTGTGTGTGTTTGTGTGTGAAATTCAATGTCACGAAGCCATTCATGTCAGCCTAGAATGAAATGAGCACCAGGGACCATATGTCTTCACAAGTTAGCCTAAATGTTCATTTTATATAATATGATAATTTTTTTAAATTTTTTTTCTTGAGCTACTATTTGAAAAGAATATAGACATCTAAAAAATGTATGTTTTTTGGGATTGTATGAAATGCTATATCATCAATATTCTCATAATATGTTATCATTTCTCCTGTATTTATTTAGATCAATTCTGAATTGTGAAGATTCAATGAATCTTACAAGAGGACTTATAACTAAGCTTCTGTCGCAGTTGGGAGGGTTTGACAAGTATTTAAAATTAATAGGAAGGACTTCCAGTGATGTTTCAGAAAATGAAATACAAAAGAAAAGGAATACAAAAAAATCATAGTCATTGTTCTTTTGCTGTGAAGAGACACCATGACCATGAAAACTCTTCTGAAAAAGAGCATTTAATTGAGGATTGCTTATAGTTTCAGAGGTTTAGTCCATTATTGTCATAGCAGGGGGCATGGTGGTGTGCAGACAGACAGACATGTGTTGGAGAGGTTGAGTGTTCTATTTCCAGATATGCGGGCAGGAGAGAGAGAGAGAGAGAGAGAGAGAGAGAGAGAGAGAGAGAGAGAGAGACTGAGACTCAGCCTGACTTGCACTTCTCAAGCCTCCAAGAACATCCCCAGTGACAATACTTGCCTCAACAAGGCCAGTCTTATTCCAATAAACAAAAAGTTAGGATTTCTGAGGATGCTGTGGTAGGCCAATAATCTCACAACTGAAGGATTTGGTTCTTTCTTGTTTTAAACCAACCAGGGTTACAAAGTAAATCCCAGGCCACCTGGGATCTTATATCAAGACTGTGGCAAGCAAAACTAAACAAAACAAAATGTTGCACTCAACTGAGACAACCCTGACCTAAGCTACTGCTTTTACATTGAGGGTATATTATTTGATCAGATGGAAGCTTGTGGAGCTACATGATCTGGGTAGAGAAGTTGTTGCTATTTGTATTGTGGCATATCACAAACGCCAATGGTTAGTGTGGCACATTTTAGCAACAAAAGCAACTGGAAAATTCACCTGAGGTTTTTTTTTTTTCTAAGTATTCGGAAATTTTAAAGTTGGAAAACTGTATTAGCATTATCTTCTTGTTCATCAAAACCCTTGTGTGTGTGTGTGTGTGTGTGTGTGTGTGTGTGTGTGTGTGTGTGTGTGTATGCTTGTGTCTACTTATATAGCTGTAGCTCATTTTGTCATGCTGGCCTCAAACTGTTGGTATTTTGCAGGGCTCTGGCCTTGAACTGATGTTTCTCCTGCCTTCCCTTTCCTAATGCTGAGATCACAAACAGGCTGCCCCATGGCTGAAATTTTCATCTTTCTCTATTTGCATTCCAAGGCGTGTGCATTTTTCACATGTTCCACAACACTGGTTTTTCTTACTGCTGTATTCTCAGCCGTATAGCTTTTGGTTCACATAGCATTGCTCCCTGACACAGTCTATAAAAACTCAGCCCTGAGTCTTTACAAAACATGTCCGTGGACTCTGGGGTGATATTTTTTAAAAAGAAATGAAACGGTGATACAGTTATTAAAGGACATACCTCTGGGGTCTAGGGAGATAGTTCACTCAGTAAAGTGCTTATTGTGGTAGTTTGGGGAACTGAGCTTGATCCTCAGAACCCATTTTTTTTTTAAATCCTCCAAAAGCCAAGTATTGGGATGCACACTTATAATCCCAGCACTGGGAAGGCAGAAAAGGCATATCACTGCGAGTCCTTAAGCAACCAGCCTAGCATGCTTGCCATGGTCCCAGGGCAGTCAGAGACCCTTCCTCAAAAGCAAACAAAAAGCTGCAGCGTTGGCTAGGTTGTTAAGAATACTCGCTGCTTTGTCAGAGGATCTAGCATGCACATCTAGCTTACAACCACCTGTAGTTTCCACTTCAGGGAATCCAAAGTCTCATCTGGTCAATATAGACACCTTTGTGTGCATATACACCACCCACACAGTCACACAGACACACACACACAGAGAGAGAGAGAGAGAGTGAGAGAGAGAGAGAGAGAGAGAGAGAGAGAGAGAGAGAAGAAATCCTTTATACATGAGACCAAATACTCAGACTCATGTAGACATATTTGCTGAGCTCAGCATTTCTTACTCTGTTGGCCTTTCATAGCAATGGTAAATATTGCAATATTATTTACATAATTATAATTTTTTTCTAGAATGTCTTTTGAACATCTCTGGAGGTGCTCACATCCGTTTTGTGAGGCGTGTAGAGGACTGAGAGAGAAAACCAGGGATGCCAATGGGCAGTGCTTTCATTTCCTATTTTCACTTAGTAGTTATTTGATTTTTGAAATTTAACATTTTTTTTATTTCAAACTTACATAATTAATTTATATTGTTTCTAATTCTTTCCGCCCTTTCCAACTCCTTTGGTATCCCCCAACTCCTTCTCAGTTCATGATTTCTTCTATAAGTATTATTGTTACATATGTACACATATGCACATGCACACACACACACACACACACCATTGAGTTTATTTAGTGATGCCTGTTGTTATGTGGTGGTTTCTTCTCAGATTGAAACATTCTACCCTATAAGGAAGCTCCTTAAGACAGGAAATAAATAATACAAAATAGCTTCAGGAAGGTCTTGAAACTGAGCGGATCCTCTAGGTACCTCCCTCCCCAAGAATAAACAGAAAAGACTCTCAGCCCAGATCAGCTATCAAGAAAATTCAGAAATAAACCCATTCAAAACCAGAGACCCATGAAGAAGAATCAAAGACCAACAGAGCAGCTGGAAAAGGGTCAGGCCAACCAGGCCACCTAGAAAGCACTCTTTCCAGCCTGTTAAGCAGCCTGTAGGGTCAGTAGTGGGCTTCAAGTTTATAGCACCTGTGAGCTGTTATCCAGAGTGGGAGGGCTTTGATGAGGCGCTACAGACTTTTGAGTACTTTTCTTTCCTTTAAGTAACCCTTGACCCATATTCCTGTAAGTAACCCTAAAAAAACTCATTAGTTCACCTAGTTGGACTTTACTGATATCTATGCTTTGATCTATAGCCAGTCCCCTATGTTGCAGGAGGAGATGCTCATTCACATCGCCCCAGAAAGTCTGCTATACACTGCACATATGTGCATGTGCTTTGACCTGATCCTGTGGGACTGTATAAATTGCTAGGAGGCTCATCTCTGGAGAAAACTGATTCTCCCTGGAGTAGCAGCTATTGAAGGCAACTGAGTTTTATCAGATGCAGTGGGGCATCTTAAATTCTACATCCACATCCACATGTTGACTGGTGATGTCATTATGCAGTCTTCATTTATAAAGCCATGTTAGATTTCATGGGTGAAGCTTCCCTGCCCTGTCCAGCAATAGGCAACCAGATCCTCAGGCATGTGCAGTCTGTCTGCCCTACCTTCTGTGATGTTATCTGAGCCTTAGGTATAAATGCAGTGTTGTAGGTGTACCCATTGGGGTTACATATTCCACGATAACTTATTTTCTTCAATTTGATCAGTTGTGGGTCTTTTAATGGTCACAGTGTTCCAAAGAAGATTCTTTGATGAAAGGTGAGAGTTATTCTGAGCTGGGGTTATAAGTATTTGAGGAAAAGAGAAAGACATCATGTGGGGCACAGATAGAAGGAGCTGTAGTGAGGTATAGTGGGGTATAGGTGCTATGAAAGGGAAAACGGAAAAAACAGTGGTCATGAACTTTAGCTGGGCAAGAGTAGGAGGGAGATACAAAAGGAGATGCGCAAAGGAAGTATAAAAGAGTAAAAATGCTTGAAAAATAGAAAAACATATTCATATGCTTCTGATGAGCTTAACTTAGTGCATATATGCACATCTGCATAGTTTAAATCAACTAAATTACATCATGCAATAATATTACCCTCAAGAGCTGTAGACATGGGAAGCCTTCATTCAAGCTATTGGCCAGGGCCCTAAAAGAATCCCTAAACCTTAAAGGCTATTGCCACGCCCTTTGTTGCTTCCTAGACTTTGATGGAATGACCTTGTTACTGAAGATAGCACCCATTTCATTTTTTTTTTAAATCGGTTATTTAATTTATTTACATTTCAAATGTTACCCCCTTCCCAGTTTCCCCTCCACAAGCCCTCTATCCCCTCTTTCCTCCCCCTGCCTCTATGAGGGTGCTCCCCAACCTGTCCACCCACTCCTGCTTCAGTGCCATAGGGTTCCCCTAGTCTGGGTCAGACCTTAGCCAAAATACCTAACAAAGGGGAGGTAGGATCTATAGAGACCTTATCTAGTGGATAAGCATGGGCCCCAAGTTGAGGGATGGGGCCACCCACCCACCTCAAAAATGTTAATCCAGAATTCCTCCTGTCAAAAGGCAATGCAGGGACAAAGAGTAGAGCAGAAACTGAAGGGAAGGAGATCCAGAGACTGCCCCACCTAGGGATCTTTTCCATCTGCTGACACCAAACCCAGACATTGTTGCTGCTGCCAAGAAGTGCTCACTGTCAGGAGCCCAGTATAGCTGTCCCCTCAGCGGCTCTGCCAGAGCCTGACCAATACAGAAGCAGATGTACACAGCCAAACGTTGGACCGAGTGATAGTACCCATTTCAAACACAGGACTTACAGGAATTTTTGTCGGAGCCAACCAGGAAACCTTCTCCCTGAGCCTTAGTTCTCATAGTATCAAAACATGTCATGAAAGACACCAAGGGAGAAAAGCAATCCATAGGCTGACCCACCTTCGAAGACTGTGAACCATGACAGTGGCCAGCCTGGCAAAGGGATCCCAATGGAGCGGTAAAGGAACTTACTGCTGGTTAATCTGGGGCAACCAACCGTCATCTAACTGGACTTAAGTTCTGCTCAGGATGAGGGATTACTTGCCAGATGCTGGAAACCTGGCCAAGAGTCCAGAGCAAGAAACATCAGCGACTGTGGGAAAGAACCTAGCACTGACATTTTCCTAGGTCAATACAATTTCACGTATGAATTTAGGTGAGACCATAGGCAAGGGAGAGTATGATTAACAGATTATCACTGAGAGCCAATGAGGACCCTGAGTCTCACAGTTGGTCTCACATACAGCCACGGGGGACGCTGGTTGACTTACTGATACTGTTCACACCTTAAAATGTTCAGAAAGCATACCCCAGCACAATCCACACGCTCTTTCATGGCAATGCTGATGGCAGCTTTTGCTGTTCGGCGGGAAAGAAGAGTGCCACTTCTCTGTCAGTTTCCCGTCTTGCTCCTCGATGCAGTCTCCACGTGTGCGTTCGCATCCACTTATATTCTTTGGGGCTCGATCTTTTTAAAAAATGAGCTTTAATACATTTAAAGGTGTATGTCCGACAGGGTGTCCACGCTTTTAGATTTCTAGCAGTTCCCACTAGCCACAGTTCTATGCTGTCACAGCATCTTTAGTCCCCGGTGGAACTTGACCTTATTTCAAATGTGGGACATAGTTATCTGTTCCTGCGGAAATTATAAAAACATTTTTAAATGGAGCATGTAAATCAGCTGGAGAGCATTTCACTCCAGTGGGACAACAGGATGGGAGAGAAATAGTTCACTTATTTTGAAAGTATGAATAATTTTAGCAATCTATCAGCTATCTATCATGCATTAAGGGTTAGGTTACTGGCTTTATACAATGGAAGCAAATACACTGATCACTTTCACAAAAAGATTGTCTCTATAGATTTCCTACCTCTCTGCATATCGCCCATGATGTTTTTCATCTGGTCTATGATTTCCATTTCTGCATCAGTCTATGTTGCTACATTTATCTATGAGTCTTTACCACCGGTCTGTGATTTTCTGCATTTGGTCCACGTCTCTATGTATCTACTCTGACTCTATCTGGTTCATTGTTCTCTGCATCTGTTTAACTCTCTGAATCAGCCCATGACTCTCAGAATTGGTCAATGATTATCTCTGGTCTATGATTCTCTGTATTTGGCCCAAAACTCTCTGCATATGGTCCAGGACTCTCTGCATCGGAAACTTGACTCTCTGCCTCTTTTCTGTGACTCCATGCATCCAGGTCATGAGTGTCATTGTCTTTCAATATGCTCTGCCATTTGAAGGAGCTTGGCAGGCTTGGATGGGCACCAGCTCTCTACTCTTTGTCTGTGGGAATTGGTTTGAGAGTGGCTGGCACAACACTCTGGGATTTGGGGAAAATGATCTTTCTCTTTCAGAACATTCAAGTGTGTCTGCTTTTATAGGAGAAAACAAAAGGCAGAGAAGAAGAGAAACCAAATGCATTTGTTATAACCTTTCTTCAGAACTACTTTGCCACAGTCTGCTCTTTGAAACAGTGGCTTAATGATCATTGAGTGAAAGCAAAGTCAACGTAGATCAAAAGGTGAATAATGTTAACACAATTAATACATATACATATTTTAATATTAATGTTAAAATATTAATGTTGTATTTAGTATTAAACACTAATTTAATACTAATACTCTACTAATATTTACCCAGACCAGGGCCCTTAAAGGACTAACTATGAAATTTGTATAAAATCTGAAACCATAATTTTGAAAGCAGATACCTGTGAGGTAATTACAAAGTCATTGAAGTGCTTTACTCATGGTCTTTCAAAAGGTTCTAATATAGTAAATAGTTCTTATCTGGGCTTATCATTTGTTACTGGAAAGCTAATTAGTAAGTTCTTACCTGGGAGAGACTATTTCACCTACTCTTAACATTCCTTAGTTGTTGGTCTAGGGCTAAGGCCTCATGGGTTTTCTACCATCCATTTTGGTATGTCTATTTCTATAACATTTTTTAGCAGACATGTCAGTAAAACTTGATATGTGTAGCTTATGGGCCATAAATTTGAGAGAGAGCAATGAGGAGTTTATGGGAGAGTTTTGAAACCAAAAAAAAAAAAGTAGGAAAGAGAAAATTCTGTAATTATAATTTTAAAGGAAAAAAATGATTTTTTTAGAACTGTAATTATTACCTCTCATTCTCTAACAAAGAAAAGAAAACTTTGAATGGCCCAATTAATTATCTCCTCAATTAGGCATAGGCTTGTTCAGCTAAGAGCTCTTCTTCAATAAATATGTATGTATAAATTAGACATATTGAAGAAGAGCTTATAGCTGAACAAGCCTATGTCCTATGTAAAGATACCCTGATACTCATTTTTAGGATTGATCGCAGGCAGAGAACACAAGATCAGTTCGAAGGTTTTAGTCGCTAATAATAATAAAATAAATAATTTCAAAGTCTTTAGCAAAGTGTGAAAGATGTACAATTCTTTGTACACCTTTTACAGCATGAGGTATATTTGTATTTTGTGTAACCTGCGGTTTTCCTGATTTCTTTTTGACTTTTGCAAATATTCCTAAAAAATATTTTTTGAATATGTTGACTAACTGATCAGGAAACTTATAATTGACTGGGGTTTATACCATTCTCTCTTTTCTAATAAAAGCCACTTTCACACACAGAATTCTTAGAAAGCTTTCCAGCGGATTGAAAAGCAAATATGCCTTGTTCAAACCCTATCAGTTTAGCTTGTTATTATTGATGCATATGTAGGCACAAGTTACTGTATCACTGAATATATTAACTATGTTAGAAGATAATCTAAAGTCGATGGTAGAATTATAAGTGGGCACCTATGGGTGTGCATAACCCAGGTCTCATGGAACACATCCAACATAAGATTGTAAATTAAAACATCATGATACTTTGGTGATGATTTTTGGAAACACTGAAGCTATTGACTGGGAACTTTGTCCATGACACCATCTCACTGAAATTTCAAAGTCAGACCTGCTGATGCACCTCGAGTTTCCTTCCCAATATTATGGGGAGAATCCACAACTTTCTCATAATACAACACAAGTGACTGCAATATTAACCATGCAATGATCTGGATTATGTTGCAGGATGGGAGTAAGGTTTGTTGATCTTCCCTATTCTCTTCTGTATTAATAATCTCATGCTTGCTTTGAGAAATTACATACAGACACAGCACTCTCTCTGTGTTCATGTCTGCTTGTCACTTTTTCGCTGCCTCCCTGCCCACCTGTACTGGGACCCTGATTCCTCCAACAGATTGAGGGGGGCTGACTGAGGCCAGTCTGCAGCAGGTCATCAATTACCAACAGTACCACAGCTTAAGCTGTGACTTCGAGATCCTTCAGAGGGGATTGGGTTTATGTCTCTTTGACTTCGCGTTAAAGTCCTCTGGTGGCTCTAATATAACTGCTAAGAGGGGGAACCTGTGGCTGAAGTACAGCATCTATAGCTTCTAGCTCCCCAGAGTAGCTTCTAGCTGAGCTATTAAAAATCAAGCCCGACATATAGTTATAATTCAATTGTTTTCACCAAGCAACTTGAATGAGCTTGGACATAAACCATTCTTTAGTAAAATTGAGAGGGAAGGAAGCTCACTGCTGCCGTGCTCCTACCACATGAACTCTCCCCACACAGACAATGAGAAATAGCATGTGCTATGCTAATACACTGTGGGTTTTTTGTCATTTATTTTGTAGCAACAATGTATTCATACATCTAACATGGAAGACGTGGGATTTTAATGATCCAATTAGTAATCTAACTATTATATTGAAAATAAGCGATTTTGTTAAGTCTGATCTTTTTTTTCTTTGTTGTGATCATGATGAAGTAAGCATAAGCCAGGCCTGAGATGTCTTTAACAGTTGACATGGCATGCAAAAATATTTTACAACTGTTATCTGCCTTAATGCCTCTTGAGATGAAATTTGCAGGTAAATTGTAGATGGATCTAGAAAATTTCATCCAGAGTGATGAAACCAGACCCAGATCTGGGATGATGATAACTCCAGCAGTTCGTTGATTATTCAGAATTGTTTTAGCTATTCTAAGATTTTTATGTTTCTATGTGAAGCAGAAACTTGTCCTTTTAAGATCTGTAAAGAATTGAGTTAGAATTTTGATGGTACTTGCATTAAGTCTCTATATTGCTTTTGGTTGGATGCCCATTTTTACTATATGAAATCTAATGATACTAAGCATGGGAGATCTTTGCATCTTCTATCTTTTTGCATTGCTTTCTTCGGTGTCTTAAACTTTTTGTCATACAAGTACTCACCTGCTTGGTTAGAGTTACCTCAAGGTATTTTATATACTTTGAGGCTATTATTAAGGATGTTGGTTCCCTGATTTTTTTTATCAGTCTGTTTGTCATAGGTGTACAGGAAGGCTACAGGTTTTTGTGAGTTAATGATGTATCCTGCTACTTGGCTGAAATGTTCATCAGCTGTAGGAGTTTCTTAATGGAAATTTTAGGGTCACTTATGTGTACTATTATTTCATCAACAAATGTATACTTCTTCCCTTCTAATTTGTATCTCCTTCAGTTGTCTTACAACCCTAGCTAAGACTTCAAATATATATTGACTAGGTATGGAGAGAGCAGACAACCTTATCTTATTCCCAGTTTTAGTGGAAATACTTTCAATTTCTTTACATTTAAGTTGATAGTGGTTATAAGCTTGCAATAAACTGTCCTTATTATGTTGAGGTATGTTTCTTGCATCCCTAATCTCTCTAGAAACTATCTTGAAAGGGTGCTGGGGTTTGTCAAAAGCTTTTTCTCCCGTTAATGAGATGATCACATCATTTATTTCTTATAGTTTGTTTATATGGTGGATTACTTTTACTGATTTTAGTATATTAAATTATCTCCGCATCTCTAAGATGAAGCCCACTTGATCATGGTAGATGATCATTTTGATGTGTCATTGGCTTTTTGTTGACAAGTGTTTTATCGAGCATTTTTACATGTATATTTATGAGCAAAATTGGTCTGTAATTTTCTTTGTTAGATATTTACGTGGTTTGCTATCAGGGTACTGGTGGACTTAGAGAATAAATTGGGCAATATTCTATCTGTTATAATTTCGTGAAATAATTCGAAGAGTATTGGCATCAGCTCTTCTTTAAAGTCTGGTAGAATTCTGTATTAAACTCATCTGGCCTTGGTCTTTTTCTGCTTGGGACCCTTTTAATGACTACATTTATTTCACTAGAGGTTATAGATATTTTTAACTTTCGTTTACCTGATTTTTATTTGACTGTGGTAGGTGGTTTGCATTAAGAAAACTATCCATTTCTTTTAGATTTTCCAGTTTCATAGAGTACAGTTTTTTAAAGTGTGTAATGATTTTGTAGATTTCCTTGGTATCTGTTGTTATGCACTTCACTTCAATTGCTAATTTTGATTTAGATGTTCTCTCTCTGCCTTTTAGTTAGTTTGGCTAAGCGTTTGTCCATCTTATTGAGTTTCTAGAAGAACTAACTATTGCTGTAGTTGATTCTTTGTATTTGTCTTTGCTTGTTTATTTCTATTTTATTGATTTCAGTCCTGAGTGTTATTGTTTCTTGTGCACTCCTTTCTTATGTGAGTCTCTCCTTCTGTTCTTGAGTCTTCCAGTGTGCTGTTAAGTACTAGTATGCAGTTTCGTCAATTTCTTTGTCTGGGCACTCAGTACTATGAATTTGCCTCTTTCAACCACTTTCATTAGTCCATAAGTTTGGGTATGTTATATTTTCATTTTCATTTGACTCTAGAAAGATTTTAATCTTTCCTAATTTCTATCTGGATCCATATTTCATTCAGTAATGAGTTGTTCTGTTTCCATGAATTTGTAAACATGTTGTTGTTGATATCCAATTTTCATTTGTGGTGGTCAATGCACAGTGTTATTTCATTTTTTTGTGTGTATCTATTGAGACTTACTTTGTGTCCAAGGAAGTGCTCATTTTGGAGAAAGTTCATGAATTACTGAAAAGGTGGTATTTTCTCTTATGTATGTGTGAAATGTTCTGAAAATATATCTTAGGTCTTCTAGCTATATGAAATGAGTGAACTTCAGTATTTCTCTGTTTAGGTTTGGTCTGGATGACCTGTCAGTTGGAAAGAGTGTAGTTTTGAAGTCAGTAACTATCAGTGTGTGAAGATAAATATGTGATTTAAGCTGTAGTGGTGTTTCTTTTACGAACTTGGATGTCCTTGTCTTTGGTTCATAGATATTAAGAATTGCAATAGGATCTTGGTGGGTTTTGTTTTTTTTTTTTTTTTTTTTTGTCAGATCTTCGAATGGATTTGGTGGCTTGCTTCTTAGATTCATTTGCTTGGAATATCTTTTTCCATCTTTTACCTTGATGTTAAGGTATGGTTTTTGTTTGTTTGTTTTGTTGTTGTTGTTTTGTTTTTGGATGCAGCAGAGGGATGGATCCTGTTTTTACAACCATTAGGTTAAGTCTTTGGTATTGTTTTTTTAATTGGGTAATTGAGACCATTGATGTTGGCATCAATGACCAGTGTTTGTTGATTCCTGTTATTTTGTTGTTGGTGGTGGTATGTGTGTGTGCTTCCTTCTTTTGATTTGCTGGCCTTCGATTATTTATTTCTTGTGTTTTCCTGGTTGTCCTTAACCTCTTGAAAGTGGAAGTTTTCTTACTAGTATCTTCTTCAGGTCTGGATTTATAGGTAGATACTGCTTGAATTTGGTTTTACCTTGGACTGTCTTTGTTTCTCCATGTATTGTAATTGAAAGTTTTGCTGGGTATAGTCATCTTGGCTTACATCTGTGGTCCCTTAGAGTCTATAGAACTTCTGGCTTTTAGAGTCTCCATTGAGGAGTCAGAATTTATTCTAGTAGGTCTGCCTTTTTATGTTACTTGTTGTTCTTCTATTCTTTGCAGTTTTTAACATTCTTTCATCATTCTGTATGTTTAGTATTTTGATTATTATGTGCTGACATGAGGTTTTTTCTGGTCTAGTGTTATTTTATGTCCTATATGCTTCTTGTACAATGATAGGCATCTTCTTCAGGTTGAGGCAATATTCTCCTATCATTTTAGACCAGAATTTCCTTTCCTTCTTCTATTTCTATTAGTGTTAGATTTGGTATTTTCATAATGACTTAGATTTCATGGATGTTCTGTGCCAGGATTTATTTATATAAGTCTTTTTTCCTTTCACATTTCCTTTACCTGAAGTATCATTTCTCCTGTTTTGTCTTCAATGTTTCTCCCATCTCTTATATTCTCTTGGTGAGGTTTGCTTCTGAGGTTCCTGTTCAAGGTATTAAAATGTCCATTTCCAGATTTCCCTCAGTTTATTTTTTTCCACTTTCAGGTCCTGAACTATTTTATTCATGCCCCTTCACTATTTGTGCTTTTATTAATTATTTTAAATGGATTTATTAATTCCTTCTTTGAGGAACTCTATCACATTCATAAAGACCACGTTAAGTTTCTTGTCTTGTGCTTCAGTGATGTAGCATTTCCAGGGACTTCTGGAGTAGGTTTCCTGGGCTCAAGGGAGACAGGGATGCATATATTGTCCTGGCAGTTGTTGATTTTGTTTTTACCTAGGCATAAGCATCTGGGTTTGGGAAGGTTGTAATTCTAGGTGCTGATAACTGGTCTTGTCTTTGTTAAGTGGGAGTTTTGTTTTCTTGGTTTCTGTTGCCCTATGTGGTTCTCAGGAGAGTGTACATGGCTATGTGTTGCCTGGTAGGGAATACCTAGGGATTCTGCTAGGTGTTACCACTATGGGTTCTGGAAAAGATGTGTTTCTAAGTATTTGGAGCTGATACTTAGGAATAGAAGACAGTGCTGACGGGGTCCACAGGAGGTATGAGAGTTGGGTGTTTCACTTATGTCTTCAAGTTCCTGGAAACTGGGGCAGAGAGTAAAGAGAAGCCACAGCAGGCAGTCAGCAGCAGAGTTGCAGATGACACTGGATGATTGGTTTTGGGAAAAAAGGAGGGGATATGAAAAACTGAGGCTTTGCCTGCCTGCTTTGGTGGTCTCCTTGCTTCTCTGGTAGTTTTGTCATTGGGGTTCTCCAAAAAAAATTTGCTGCTGAAGCTGGGGCTAAGACAAATGGATGAATCAAGAGGAGATGGGGGCAGAGAGGCAGGGAAGGCTGAACCTGAGGTCTACTACAGAGTTGGGGACCTGGATTTGGAGGAGGCTGAGTAAAGATCTGTAGTTAGCCTACCTGGTTTCCTGTTTTGTGTGGCCACCAAGTTATTCTTATGAGCTAGCTGCTTGTTTTAACCCATTTGATCTGAGTATTCAAAGATCTTTACATTCTGGTCCCCTTGAGCTATCTCTTAAGTAAATGCTTACTTCGTGACATGAATTAAATACTGCTGGCAAGACTGAGTTAAAGTTATATTACCAAATCTTGATAATAAATAGTGGTAGATTCTTTTTAATGAGGAATAAAGCTGGGGGGGGTGGCATTTTGAGCCCAGATGGGAAAACTTCATTGAACCTTCTTTCTTCTGTATTTGAGAGAATGCAAGGGTAAATGGGTGGGAAGAAGTATAGGGAGAAAAAGGAAGATGGAAAATGTTGGAGATATATATATATATATATATATATATATATATATATATAACTATAAATATTGAGTCACCAGGAAAGAGTGACAAAGTCTTACTGATGTGAGCATAGATGATTTCAAATCCTCCAGTTCCTAGGTCTTACTGTGAGGTTTACTAGCAGCTCTGGATTTCAACTGTCAATAACTGTGAATAGTAACAAGCCTGCCACAGCTTGATTCCAGCCAACTAAAGGAGACACTGCCTGGAGTAAGCAGGCTATTTTAGTAATACTGCAGAGGCTTTTGTGCAGTGAAGCTTTAATCTGGGTCGAGAGGAAAAAACGCATCCTCTCCTCTTTACTTTGCAATAACTATTGACTCAAGAAATCAGTCCTCATTTTACAAGGAGAGGAAAAATGTCTTCTTACATCTTGCTTTTCTCAATGGGCTATCTTTAAGAATAGCACAGGATTTATACTACTAGTTGCTACATACTAATCAGGTACTTTAACATGTTTCCCACGGTGGGGGGTGTGTGTGTGTGTGCAATGTCAAGAGCCCATAAGAAACATTGTGTCTGCTTAGTATAAGTATTTGTTTGAGCTCCTCCAAGGAGTGAATTGCATTTTCAGTCAGTCCTCAGCAAGAGAAGAAGCCATGCCTAATGGTAAACTCTTTTCACAGTTCTTGAAGTTAATATTACATAAAAGTGTCTTTGAATTGTCCCCTAATAAAACAGTGCTCAGAAGAACATGGCCACAGACACCTGTGCAGACCAGCTTAAGAGGGAGGAACTCTTTGCTTTCTGACATTCAGCAAGAGAACCCCATGTTAGTTTACAGGGGATTCCATTAGGCTCCTCCCAGGGACCTAGCTTACATCATCTTCTTCACCTGCTGCTGCAAGGTGCTTCAGTGTGGGCTGTATATAAAAGGGATGCCATGAAAGGGCTGCATACAAAAAGGCACACCTGGGCTTGTGCTCTCCCTCCCCCTCCCCTTCCCCTTCCTCTCCTCTCTCTCTCCCCAAATGTTCCTCCACAGGTCTCCCTCTCCCTCTCTCTGTCCTTCTCTGTCACCCCCTTTCTGCCCTCATGGCTGGACTCCTGTCTCTCTGCCTATCTACATGTTCACTAGTCTGCCTCTGTAGGCCCCTTCTCCAAACCCTTCCCTTAAACAAAATCCCTTACACCAGATCTCTTGCATGGTGTAATTTCTCAGGGGGACACCTAGTCATGGGCCTGCCCCCCTTGCAACATTATATTTCACGACATCTCATTTCAGTTTCATGGCTCTAGAAAGTATAAGTTGTGACAGCATATTTTTATGAAACATTTGTTTTCACAAAATATGATTACAATAACATGAAATTTTAGGATGCAACCTAACATACATATTGTACACTAACAGACCCAAGTAAAAATAACTGTTTTGTATACAAACGGCTATTTTTGAATAAGACTGTGATTAAGACAAGTCAAAAAGTGAAGTTTAGAGAATAAAAGCAAGAAAGAAAGGGAAAGAAAGAGAAAAAGAAAGAAAGAAAGAAAGAAAGAAAGAAAGAAAGAAAGAAAGAAAGAAAGAAAGAAAGAAAGGAAGGAAGGAAGGACGGGAGAAAGAGAAAGATAGGGCAGGGGTTAGTGCTGGTAGAGGACTTCCCTAGCATGGTTGAGGGTGAAAAGAGAGAGGGAGAAAGAGAGAGAGAGAGAGAGAGAGAGAGAGAGAGAGAGAGAGAGAGAGAGAGAGCCACCCTAGGGGTTGACAGTTACAGTTGATAAAATACCCCTTATGGTATTCCAATGTCTATGCAGACTTATCTGATTAAATGCTCTTCTAGACAGAGGGTGTATGTTATTTTCCTCAAATTTAAAAATTTAGCTGTTCATTTATAAAGTTTTAAATGTAATTTACCCACTGTCAATTTGCCTTATATCCATCCAATGATTTCATCTTAGCTGCAAATACATGACTGTAAACAGAAATGAACAAAATCTTAATTTAATATTGAAACTTTCTTCACTTTTAGAGGTTTTCCAATATTGTTTTTTTCTGAAACATGCAACATTCCATTTCTTCTTAAATAATATATACTTTATTTCCTGCATTTGTGATTGCCTGCTACGTCTGAAAAGGTCCCCATTTGTGTGGCAGATTTTTTGCCTGCCAGAGTATGTATTGTACTTCCTGAAACAGACCATCCCGCTAGGCACAACTCAGCCACTGTACGTCTGGGATCCTTAGAAAAAGAAGCATCACATTTGTGAGGGCTCTTCATGGCAAGAAATGTCTGTCATGAAGAGAAATAATCCCCCCTTATCGGTATATATAGGGCCCAGGCAGAACACAAAGCCTTCAGGCTACAATATTGGAGAAGTCCCCGTAACACTGATGATGGTAGTAAGGTGAAGCCTGGAAATTCTTCTGTTTAAACTAAGTGTCTAAAATGGGAAACCCAATATCCCAACCCGTGAGCTGGCTTATATGTGAAGGTTCTTAGTCTCACACCAAGTATGTGACATCCAGTGCTCACACTGTTGGATCAACCTGACTCCAGTATGCTGCCTTTTGGCTCCCACGCACTTACTGTGTCTGCATGCACAAGGAGACAAACACACACACACACACACACACATACACACACACACACTGAGTAAATAAACACATAAATAAAAGTAATAAAAATCAAAGCTAAAAAAAAAGAAAATACCAAAAGAGATATTATTTAAAAGGTAAATAAAGGTAAATGCATGTATATTATATATTCTCACAGGCCTATGATGAAATATTTATGTTAATTTAAATATAGATTTACTGAAGAAATGAAATCATGGCTCTTTTAGAGTATACAGATTTGAATTCAACTGGGCTTCAGGAGGGAGAGATGGAGAACTAGGGAAGTGGGAATAAGTCTAGAATATTCTATACTCCTTGTTTAACAGAAATTATCATCATAATAGTCTCCCCTTGGTTAATATGTTATTTAATTTTCTCAAACACTGTCCCTCTTTTCTGATCTGTTTTTAAACTATTTGTCAATAATTCACTTTTAAACACTGCATGATATTACAGTTGGCCAATTTTTAATAAAAAAATATATTTTTGTTGGTATCTAAACACAGAGATGTGGTCATTTTTTTATTAAAAAAAAGAAGTAAAATCAGCTATTTTATGAAACATCCAGTTGATAATCTAATTTCTCATAGAAGACAAGGAAGAGATGGGATTTTTCTGTGTTGTGCCTGAATTTCTGATGCGTCATGGAAGCTATAATTGAATTTTACCAGGAGTGAGGGTGACTTTTTCATTAAGACAAAATTACAGTTGGGAATTCTTATTACAGCAGCTGTTTGTCCAATGGTCTCAGTAAATGTGCTCCTTCCTCGTAGACAGTTCAGTCTAATGACTCTTCTCAAACTGCTAGTAATGGCTGTATCACTTTTTCTTGGAGATGTGACCAAATGTCTGGTTTCTCTAGATCAAACACTGGTTACAGTCCAAGTTAGCACTTGGGAATCCACCTCAGGGAGCCAGGGGCCTATGGGGGTGGGGTAGGGGTAGTGGTGGGGAGGATTAAGGGGTTTGCAGAGCATGGGGGCAGGGTTGGGTATTTACAGAACTGCAACAGGGGCATTAGGATTTTTGTCTTACTCTGCCCACCAGTAAGATATCTTCTCAAATATATTGGCAAGATTTAGTGCGACTTTTATAAACTTTTGCAGTCTAAATGTATTCAAAGTGTGAGTCTGGTTAGAAAGCACCATGACTAACTTTCACTCGTTTATAAAAGTCTAAATCAGTGTGAAGGTGCCATCTAACAATATTTAAGAAATATACCCAAGTTCATATTTTCATCATAGCATTCTTTTGTTTACCTTAGTCCCAAATCAGTGCAGGAGGGTTCTTCACCACCCTTGCCCCGCAAGGAACCGCAGTTATGAAAGCATTGGTTTTAGAAGTTGTATTTGTGGAAAGAAATTGGGTAAAGGGGACAAAAACAGGTCAGAGGGGAGGGGGAAGTGATCAGAGCTAAAGACATTATTTTACCTGGTCAATAATATTGTCCCCGAAACCTAAGCGCCGAACTTTGCAATCCCGTTTAATTGAAAGAGTGCCACCACACAAAAGAGCAGAGCCCCCACCAGACAGGCTGAGGGGACATAGCACAATAAAAGCCCTCAGCAGCATGAACAGTGGGATGTCAATTTGTCTTCGGGGCTGTAGCACCTGCTCCTAATTGGTGCAAAACATTCAGCAGCCTCCTCATGGCTTAGCACATCCAACTGTCTCCTGTATAAGCAGGAGGAGCATGAGAGCTAATTGCTTTTCAGCCTGCTGATCAACGTGCTGCGCTAATAGCCACAGATAGAGGGCCTGCGGACGCCCGCTAGCAGCTTGGGGTTAGTTTCTCCTGGTACCTGAGGCAGTTGGCAAGCACCTCCGAACACGGAGGGGGCAGATAGGATGCCTCCTCGGTTAGTACGTTAAGGGATTCTGTTTTATGCATCTCCAATAATTTTTTTTAAAGTGTGTGGTGAAATGAAAGTGGATAATAATGCTTCATCAGAAACAAGAGCATAATTTGTGAATGAATCAGTCATCTTCAGACTTCAGTGAGCGAGCGTTGCTGGTTTGTAAAGAGATGTGCAGAAGCGATCTTGGCACGGGGACCAACTGCATGGGCTCCCGTCGACTAAAGATGAAACTTTAAAGGCAAGTAAGTAAGTTCCTTGCTCCCAGCTTTTTCGTACTCTTTTAAGTTTAAGCTAGCAGTGAGCTCTGCAGAACCTCCAGAGCTTGTTTTGATGTGGTGCTATCCCTCTGTTGTGGCATCACTTTCTCTCACTGTTCAGTGTGTACAAGAGTGACTTACTTTATGGAAATTCAGGCATGCTTGCTTGCCCTCTGTACTTCCTGATGGCTGAGCAGCCTGTGATCTTGTGGAGATGCCAATGTATATATAAATGCCTTTGAATTTTAACTTTCATTTGGCTTTTTTTTTTTTTCTTTTTTTAAGCGTAAATCAGTTGCTCTAGTTACTTCTCACTGGAAGTATAAAACCTGGCACGCTGTGTTTTATGTGCACAAACACTAGTGTTTACTTTTATGTGTGACATTGCTGAAGGTACTAATTTATAGGTGAGCTGATTGGTGAATAGTTGGCAATGCTGTGCAGTAGAACGGGATCTGTTGTACTGTGGATCTGAGTGCTGATACCAGGTTCTCTTCAGTGCACTGGAAACTATGTTACTTTTCGGGAGGGTCTGGGAACAGCATTTGGATCTATGCTGACCTTTTCTTGGTGATACAAACATAGTTCTACATGGTTTCAACAGCTTTCCTACTTTACAGACGTGTTTTGGTTGGGGAAATGGATCCCAAAGAACTATCTTTAGGTTCAGTCCCTTGAGACTCTTAACCTGTGTGCCAGGGACACAAAAATCATCAAAGTAATGGACTTTACCCCAGCTCCTCAGAGCCTAGGTAGACTAGCCTGCAGTGCATTCGGTGAACTTAACTCCAGGCATGCTTGCAGAAAAGGACCGTCTGTCAAGAATCGAAACCAGATACCTCTGTTGTGGTGTTACTTAACTCTAGACTAAAGAAAATATTTGTTTTGGAAAGGCATGTTTGAATCATAGCGTGCTGCCTTTCGTTTGTTTGGTCTGTGGGCAGGGTTTATTTTTTATTTTTATTTTTTTAATGAAGACGTTGATTTTCCCCACGAGTTGCCTTTGCTAGGTGGTCCTTTCTTTTGTTCACCTGTGGCTGAGTTAGAGTCACAGTTTATCTGCACCTGAGTGTCTTCAAGTTTCAGTAACTTGATGCCTCTGCCTATGGACTCCTTCTCCTCTGAGAGAAAGGTGGAGTTCAATGAGTGTTCAGTTCCTCTGATCAGTGACCTCCACAACCCTCAGCTGGTGCTCAGCAAGCACTGCCAGTCCTTAGAACCCTGGCTCAAAAGTTACCCTGAAGCACTGATCACTGAAGGGCCAGAGCAGATCTGAGAGCGAGACTCACTGCCTCCATAGGAAACCATGGAATGGCTACGTATGGATGCTGCACATAAAGAGATTTAAATAAAATCTTTATGAGACATCCTGACATTGAAGATATGTTAGTTGATAATTGATGAGATCAGTAAGTTGGAAAATTATAAAAATCAGTTACACAAAGCATCCATGATTTCAAATTTAGGATAAATACACTTAAAGGTAAAATGTTCTGTTTCTTAATATTTCCACATTTAAAGATTGAATAATCAGCGTTCTTTCATCCAATATTTGTTAGCAGGCAGGCAGGCATACTTGTGCCTTCATTGACATTGTCAAAAGTTTTGGTTATTATCCTAAGTTAAAAATGAAGCACAAAAGGCAGCTGTTATTTTGATGACCTATGGCAATAACTACTTTTGATCACAAAATATATGTTAAGCAAATACATGCTGAATTATTAATTATTCCTGTCTGTTACCACCAGATCATAAGGACTTTTACTTCGTGAAAAAAAGAGACTATTTATGAAAGTAAAATTTTAAAAAAAATGAAAAAGAAAACCCAGGGATGACTGGTTTGTAAGGTTTAAGGACCTGCTTGCTGCCCTGTGTTGCAAAATTAAAGGTATGACTTGAGGAGACCCCTTATTCCTTGGTTCATGCTGTTAAAAATGACAGACCACTGCATGAACCAATGCTTAGCCCAAAACATAAACCCAGGAGACCCTTCTATTTTATTGCTTTCCTAATACTGCCTTAGAAATGCATGGTTTTAAGTACTTTCAAATCATTAGCAACCATCATGTAAACAGAAAGGCTACATTTCCTTTTAAGTTCATATTGCATTTGTGTTGATCACATTTTAATGTATGTGTGTATATGAGTGTGCATGCCCATGCCATGGGATAACTTTGTGTGTATATGAGTGTGCATGCCCATGCCATGGGATAGCATGCCCATGCCATGGGATAACTTTGTGTGTATATGAGTGTGCATGCCCATGCCATGGGATAACTTTGGAAGCTTTAGGACGACATGTAGACGATTGACCTTTCATTCCCACCCTGAGGTACAAGAGTGTCGGCAAGGAACTCATGCTATCAGTCTTGGCTGTAAGAGCCTTTACTTACTGAACCATCTTTTGTATATGAGCTCACGTTGCTTCTTAGTGAAGAGGTTGTGCATGTTGCCTAAATATTCCATTTTGCTTTGGATTCTGTGTTAATTGATCAAATCACAGATTGGTCATATTGTTGTTTATTTTGGCTCTTTTTTTTTTTTTTTTTTTTTTTTTTTTTTTTTTTTTTGTATATTATGAGGTATTAGGGATTTTGTGATTTTATGCTTTATGTTTTTTTTTTTTTTTTTTTTGTCTTT
>NC_034598.1:38616331-38643990 GCF_900095145.1 Mus pahari
TTGATCAAATCACAGATTGGTCATATTGTTGTTTGGTTTCAGGGTTTTAGTCTATGTTTCTTGTTTTTTCTTTTTTTTTTTTTTAAGGATATTAGGATGTATTAGGGTTTTTGTGGTTTTAGGCTTTATGTTTTTTTTTTTTTTTTTTTTGTCTTTGCTACTATTTTCTTAAGGAGTTATCCTTCCTCCCAGAATCCTTAGTGTACTAGAAACATTGTGTAATGTCCTGGTGATTTTCTACCTGTAAAATGGTAGTGTGAAATTGTATCATTGAAACAATTGCTGCAGTTACAAGTAAGTCTCCAAAAACACACTCACCTAAAGTTTGCCTGTGGGGGGGTCACATGCTTCCTTGTAGCAGCAGGTGTGTGTGTGTGTGTGTGTGTGTGTGTGTGTGCGCGCGCGCGTGCGTGTGTGTGTGTGTGTGTGTGTGTGTGTGTGCATGTGGTCACTTTACAAGGTTCCAGACAGGACTGAAAACTAAAGACGATTTAAGGGGCTTTGTAAGTTGTTTTCCTGCTCCTATGATGCTAAGCTGAAAGCAAACTATTGGAAAGAACTGTGGAAATTCATCAGGACCCTTAGTGGATTTTGGGAAAGTAAGAACAAAAACTCTGAATAATTACAGCAGGATCATATTCTCCCAAAGCCACATGCTCAAACATCTTAAAATGATCTAAGAAGAAATATTCATTTCAATCATTAACTTTAGCATAGTGACTTGGTGACAGAAAAGGTGGATTTACATAGAAATTAGAATGCAACACTTCCTTCATCAGGGTTGATCTTGAAGGTGAACACTAATGACTTTGTCATGTGTCTGCATCAGGCACCATGTATCAACTGAAATAGCAGAACCAGATGTGGTCAAGGTCACTGTCAGTTGCTCTCAGTCTGAACAAAAGTCACAGGACTCAGGCTCAGAACCTACATACTAGGTAGACACACACAGAGACACAAAAACATGCACTGACCAGTTCAACTATATACATTCCAACTGGATGCACACCCCCACATACACATGTAAATGAATGCAGAACTATCTATGCTCATACGACCACAAAAGGCGTGCTCCTATATAGTTTATATTCACACATGTGCATGCACACAATGTACTATCTATATAAGACACATTTGAGATTGTGTTGTTTTCTTGAAACTTCATCATGCCCCTAAAAGGCTCTTTTCCCAGAAGTTTTATTTGCATTGTACCTTCCAGATAAGTTATCAGTAAGGATGCTCACAGGAACTCTGTGGATTGTTGGTGTTAAATGATCTAAAATCCAGTTGTTTTAGCTTTCTTGGATTCACTTGTTAATATGATATGTGTGCCTCTGTGTGTGTGTGTGTGTGTGTGTGTGTGTGTGTGTGTATACAATAACAGCAACAAAACTTCTGCTTGAAAATAAGTTTCCACCTGAGCAGACAAATGGACCGATTTTCTCCTCTCTCACAAGCAGTTTGAAGGATGTGTTCAGCCATGAATATGAGATCATAGCTACTGATCCCACAAATGCAAAAGGCACAAGTCGTCATTATTCCAGGAAACTACAGAAAATAAAGCACTTTTCTCCTTCAGGCTGGTAAATAGAAAATTCAAAGCTTGTTTCTTGTGTTTCTTGATGGGCAAGGAGCTGACAGGAGGTGTAACTTCTATGAGGCTTTTAGAGAGTAAACATTCTCAGACCATGGCAGGTGCAGAACCGGCACCACATTAGAAGGACACTCATTCCCATAGCCAGTGAAAGGGTGGGTTCAGACAGAATTGAGCACTGTTTCCGGAATGGAGGGGAACAGTGGGGGGGGATGAAGTACGTCATTCAACTGGACCCAGTTACTGAATGCCTGCACTGTGTCTTCCCAGAGGTGTCAGAATGAGTCTTTTCTGATTCTGCACCACTGAATCCTTATGGGGACGCAAGTTGTTTATCCAAGGACAGTGGCTTCCTCTTTCGCTTTATCATTTAATGGATTGGTGTCTGCCACTTTGCACACATCGCTGGAATGCAGAAGAGCATCTTTAGAACTGGATGGGAGTTTCTGTGGCCTTAAAACTCGACATTTCAGCTGAGGGACAAACAAAAATCAGAGAGGTGTTTTAGAAACTGACAGAGGTACACATATAGAGACACTCAGAAACTCACAAAAAGAAGGGAAGGTATTCTACAATAAGTTGACAGAGTGAGAGGTGGGATAAACAGAGGAGTGCAGAAAGACCCACATACAATGGGAGAGAAGGTTAAAATTAGAGACACAAAATACAGAAAGAGAGGGAGAGAGGGAGGGAGAAAGAGAAAGAGGGGGAGGAAGGGAGGGAGGGATATAGGCTATAGACAGACAGAAGAGAGAGGGGGAGAAGGGAGGGAGGGATATAGGCTATAGACAGACTGACCTGGACAAAAACACACACAGAGAAATTGAGTGACAGAAAAAAAAAAAGTTTGCTAAATGACTAATGGAATATGAAATGAAGTCCTGGTGTGCTGAGTTAGTTCTCAGAGCTATAAATCATAGAACTGAGAAGGTTAGAAACAAGTGGAATGTAAGTTAAGGCTAGCCTAGACTATATATGGAGGCCATTTCTCAAGCAAATAACATACCATAACCCAATACTATGGACAGGGAAATAGAGACAGAGATCAAGGAGAGAACAATAGAGATAGAAGGAAGAGGGAGAAGATAAAGAGTCTGTGTTTAAAGGAAGGTGGGGAGGTACAGTGTGCATATATGAGAGGTAGACAAGATGCTCTTCCCAATCCTGTAAGTGGGGTTATAGATGGAGATTGTATAAGAAAGTATAGCCCAGATCATCTGAACTTGTCCTATTCACCAGGCCCTGGTTGCTAAGTGCAAGTTGTGTGACTTCTCCAACCACCTTATGTAAAGGGCATAAAATACACACACACACACACACACACACACACACACACACACAATTATATATGCAAGTATGCAAGCCATCTGACTAAGGATGGTCTCAACAAGTAAGGATGCTAATGTGGCATTAGCATCAGAATCATCACCAGCACCAACATCAAGACTACCAACATCATCATCACTATCATCATCATTGCTACCAGCATCACTATTATTTTAATTATTATAGCCACCATTTTCACCATCATATAGGATAAATTCATAAAAGCAGAAGTATTGATATCAGATATATAGCCAAGTACTTCACTTCCTCCTTATTCTTTCTCTTCTATATAGTATTTGGTATTGATAAACTAGTTATTTCACCTATAAAATTCAGGTATGATTGATGACCTCCTGTTATTTATTTTTGATTTTCTTTTGGGACTTACAGAATATGTATTAGTAAGCCCATTTACCAGTTCAATTCTTGAAAGTCTAGGAGAGAATAAATAGTAAATGAACATGCATTTGCTCTGGATAGTGTTTTCTAAGATTGAATGTGGTTTTGGTGTTTTAATATGTAAGATTGCAGGAAGGCATTCTGTTTCCTCCTGTTGGATTTCAAATCAAATGAGCTATAGATTGACAGAAACATTGGAACAGGTGTCTCCTTGTGGTCCAGCTCACTTTTCAAAAAGACAATTGACACAATAATGGCTTCACTTATAACCACATGAGAAAAAGGATAGGAGTTAGAGACAGAGAGTTACTGTTGTGGTAATGAAGAATAGAGATGAACTAAGGACAATTAAAATAGATTAAAGGATAAATGAAAGGAGTCCGAAGGATATTTTTAACTGAGAAAATATGTGGGTATGATCTTGAATTTGAAGGAGATATGGGGGGGGGAACAAAGAGTATGTCTGGTTTATAAATGTAAATATGCTCAATACAAGGATTCAAGCACTTCCAGGCTTCAAGGTAGAAAGTAGCAAACAGCTTAATTCTGAATTGTAGGTTTATTTATTGGAAGGTAAAATTTTTAAATGCTTCAATGCTGAGCTCTCTCTCTCTCCAAAACAAATCATTTCTCATGCAGACAGGAGCACATTTGACAAGACTCCGAGGGTATTCGCAAGGGTCTGGTTTGTGTGATTTTCCTCCACTTTCTTTGATGTGTTTCTAGAGTCTGTTTGCTAAGTGAAAAAGAAAATATATTGAGTGTCCACTCTATGCCAGGAACTCTTCAGAGATGTTTGACAGTGTCATCCACTTAGCCTCTGCAAGGGAAGTGATGTTAACCAGTCAACCAGATGGCCTCTTGTGACTGATTTTATCTCTTAAAATCTCTACCTCCAATATGGGGTGACAGTTTATGAAACAACATTGCATTCTAATCAGTACTTCAAACAAGGGATGAATGTTCCCCTGAAATTCTAGGATTTGGATTTTTGGGGAGAGGGAAAAATGGCAAAGCTTTTAGGAATTGTCCCAAAATTTATTGAGAAATCTTCATTTGAATCATTTTGGATTCTGAGTATGTTGCATGAATTTGTGTCAGATAATTATACTTCATTACAAAACTGCAAAAATTACATGTAAAGTGATAGTAACATTGGGAGACACTCACATTGTATGTTTCCGAAGGTAAGATTCTGTCTTAGTGTTAATAGAACACAGAACACAGTACATACATAGAAAGCTGCTCCTATTTATATGTTGACTTATTTTCACATTACTGTTATTATAGGTTTTTTTATTTGTGTGTTTAGGGGTGTGTGTGTGTGGGGGGGTGTATGTATGAGTATCCTCAGAAGCCAGAAGAGGATGTCAGATTCCAATGTTGTTTCATAAACTACTAACACATTTTGGGTGCAGAGATTTTCAGATAAAATCAGTCACGAGGAGTCCTCTGAGTGACATCACTTCCCTTGCAGAGGCTAAGAGGATGACACGGTCACAGCTCTCTGCACAGTTCCTGACACAGTTCCATATATTTTCTTTTTCATTTAGCTGTAGGAGTAGGTGGTTGTTACCTGCTTAACATGGGCAATCTGAACAAAACTCCATTGTAAGAGCATCAAGCAAGAATAATCTCAGAGATCAGTCTCTACTTCCCTTTCCTATTAGATGTATATACAGAGATCTATCATCTGTCTATCTATCTATCTATCTATCTATCTATCTATCATGTATCTATCTATATATCTATCTACATATGTATCAATCTATCATGTATCTCTCTCTCTACATATCTATCTACCTACCTCTCTACCTACCTATTTACCTACCTACCTATCTAGTACCTTACTTGCCCTAATTAAAACACTAAGAATCCATTGTTCTTTTTGTCATCTCTGTCATTTTTTTACTTAATCCTATTTCCAAACACAGTGATGTCATGAATGTCAATCATATGAATCTGCAAGTACCATGCTTATACATCATGCTCTGGCTTTCTAATTTTCTCATCAATAGACTTTTGTGATTCCTTTTTATATGACTAATTTACTTTGGGGGGAGGTATTCCATCTGTGCTTTAAACAATTTCCTCATCTTCAGAAATGTATAAGTAAAGTCTGTTGTTGTTTTCTGAAGTTGTGGTGATGTTTTTAGGAATATGAATACTAGCTCCTTGACCCTAAGAGAAGATTTCAGTTTCTCACCAGAATTTCAGCCTCTGGGAGGAGACAGTGAACACTGTCTCAAGCAACTTTGCTACCATAGGAATGGATGAAACTAAGCATTTTGAAGTCCCCAACACCCAGGGATAAATGAGCCTTCATTCACATCATTTGTAACTTAATTCCAGATGTTGCTAACATTCAGCTCAATTAAGCTCTCTCACACCACTCAGTCAATTAATATGTCCATTAGTGGAGACATAAAGCCTTGCACTCAATGGATGTGAAGCTTAGCCTAGGCCTGCCTGCTTAACTTCGTTTTACAGGACTGGGGTGTAGGCTCACTTGATGAGTTTGGTGAATGACCTGCAAAAAAACATATTAGGTGAGATCTGCAGGCTCAGTGAACATTTTGTTTCTGTTGCTGAATGAAAGATGAATTTGGACATTCTTCATTTAATAAGAAATGATATACTATACTGAGGAATAATTCCCCCCAAACAAAAACCAATATGAGGATACATGAATAGATGCATGGATGGATAAAATGGATAGAGAAATTTTATCTAGATGGCTATCTAGGTAGTTGATAGGTGATGGATGATAGATGATATATTATACATAGATGATTAAAGGATGCACAGACATATGGTGGGTTATAGGTACAGATGAATACAGGTCATATATAGAGGCTGATAATTCCTAAGAGCTGTAGTTTTCAAACTAGAGAATCAGGAAAGTGGATGGTATATTTGGTCCAAGTCCCCATCTGAATGCAGGAGAACCAATATCCCAGCTTGAAAATAAGCATAGAAATTTGTTCCTCATTCAACGTTTTCCATTCAGGCCTTCAATAAATTGGGTGAGGGATGCACACACTGAAGAGAGCAATCTGTTTTACATCCTGAAATATCCCCACAGATGCACTGATGGGTACCCACAAATGAATAATGCTGACCCAAATATCTGAACCTCTCACACACAGTGGGCATGTGGAAATATTCACCATGTTACCTTATAAAACCTAAATGATTGCTACTGAATCCTCTGTAGAAGGGCTAAGTTTTAGAGGTGGAAAACCAACTCCCTACTTAATCTTACTTCATATTGGTTATAGAAGGCTTATGTGTTACCAAAATTTTGGTGTATTGCTCTCTTCACAGACATTTAGGCCAGGCAAAACAGATTGTCTTAGAGATTTTTCTGCCCAACACTGTCATCAGGCCCATATGTAACCACTAAAAATTATACAAGTGCCTTGCAATTCTTCCGCTTGGGTCAGTGATTGGTTCCAGAGCCCACCGATCTTCCTTCAATGGTGCTTTATGCATTTGATGTTGTGGACCAGAATTTGTCACTTTCAACAGGAATGATGTATGAGAATGGAGCAATTACAACATGAGATAGTCAAGACTTTGAGAATTGTTCTCCTGGATTGTTCTCTCATCCCTGTGGATGTCTCCTCCATAGCAGAGGCAGGGGGATTCCAGGGCATAGCAATGGTCCAGGCAAGGACAGGTGACATCTGGAAGGCAAGGACAGGTGACATCTGGAAGGCACTTGCAACAGAGGACATCTTGAATACTTGTTTTGTTGTTATTGTTTTGTTTTGATTTAATTTGGGTTTTGGATTTTACTTGGATTTATTCTGGATGTATTTTTGTTAAACTTACCAGTGTTTATTGATTATTCTCCTTATAGGACACGAGGCAGGAGGAATCAGACTGCTCTTACTGCAATCTTTTCTATTTAAAACTCCATTTTAACGCCCTCTCCCCTCTTAGAAATAGCATTCAGGGCAAATGCATGTTCATTTATCAAGTATTTATATTTTTAAAACTTTCAAAACTTAACTGGTTAGGGTACTGGCTAATTTTGCATTCTATAATTGGGGATGATGGATTAAAATCTTAGCAGGGCTGCCAGTGTCTTCTCACATGGGCTTCTCCAGATCTCACACAGGGGCACTCCAAACTCTAAGGCAGTATGGTGGATAGAAAAAGAAAGTGACTTTTCATTAGGAGGAAAGCAACCTTGTCAATAGAGGCAGAAGAGAAAAACACGGTGGAGTCCTCAGTGGGTGAGCAGAGCTTATGAGTAGGCATATGTTTTTTATTATATTTCATTGTTTGTAGGTCATCGCTGAGCTGAGTATGAAGAAGATAACATTTCCTTTAGGTTAAGCAATGGACTTACTCTTACAATTTTGCTTTTCAAATAAACTTTGAAGATCATTGGGTAATTATAGCACTCACTCTATGGTCCTGGACACATCACTATGGAAAAGGGGACAGAACAAGATGTGAAAATATGCCATTTGTGGATTCTTAGTCAGCATCTCTCTTTTATGTAGCTCCACTTGTCCTGGAATTTGTTTTGTAGATCAGGCTGGCCTCACAGTCACAGAGATACACCTACTACTGCCTCCTGAATATTGGAATGAAAGGTATTTAGCCACACTTAGCTGCTTTCAAAGATTTGGTTTGAACCTAACAATAAATGAATTCAATGTTAATGGATTATGTAACAGCGATTTTTGTCATTTCAGCCCTCTATTTGTTGCATAAGATACATACATGTATACAGGAATGTGCACGCATGCACACACACACACAGATGTGCACACGTGCACATGAGTATATACCCATTGTCTTAGGTAAGGTTTCTATTGCTGTGATTCTTATAAAAGACAACATTTAATTGGAACTGGCTTACAGGTTCAGAAGTTCAGCACATTATCAAGGCAGGAAGCATGGCAGCATCCAGGCAGGCATAGTGCTGGAGGAGCTGAGAGTTCTACATCTTGTTCTGAAGGCAGCCAGGAGGATGGTCTCAAAGACCATTCCACAGTGATACACTTCCTCCAACAAGGCCACACCTCCTAATAATGATGCTGCCTGGGCCAAGGATATTCAGTGCACCACAACCATATATATATGGTTGTATATACATACATATACATACATACATATTCACATGGTATGCATGTCAGGAGTGACTTGCTATTACACTCATCTATACTACAGTTTAGCTTAATACTGACTGTGAATTTTGAGACCATAACAGAAAGAAGGGATAATCTCCTCTACTGCTCATGAGGAAATTCCTTCCCCTACAGCATTGTAGAAAGTCATAGGGGATTTAATGAGAGACAAAATATAGACAAATTTTAGATAATATTTACCATGTATGCCTTGGGGTTTATTATTGCTGACAAATCAAAGGGATTTTGTAACAATTATAGACTCTCTTACTCCTAAAGTCGATTTTCAGTTATTAAGCTTCAAGCCACCCACTCTGCTGGAGGAGATGGAGTTGCCCCTTGTTGCTTCCTATTTTGAATGATGAAGGTCAGTCATGTGGGGGATAGATATGCCTTTCCTAGCAGTCTCATATAGGAAATGACTTGTTGCCAAGGGACCTTGACTCAACAAAGAATCAGATTCATAAGTCTGAACTCGACTTCAAATTCAGTGAACCATCAGTAAATTATTAAAGCAGTTTTACTGCTTGTATTGAGATATCATTTCCAAGTTAACGGCTACCTTGCTTCTCCTCATATCAGCCCCAACAGAGGTCATTATTGCTAACCTCAGGAAAGTTGTATGCCTTGACTTGTGTTATAGGATATTGCTAACTGTTCTTTAGCTTTGGGTCCCTCTGCCTCCCTGTCAGCACATCTTACAGCTATTTATGTCTCTATTATGATTGTGTTGTTTTAAGTTTTTTTCCTGAATATATACCAGAGGTTCTCATCTTCTTATTCAATGAGTGTCTCATGCATAAATATCCCCATATTCATTGTCCACTATTACCTCTCTTTCCTAATATTCCTGATGCATTTCATCCACTGTGAAAATGTTAATTTGTGCCTTGAGGTATCTGCTAGAATTATATCCATATCATTTCTAAGTCTATTCCAAAACTCAATAGTATCCATTGAGGTGTCTCAGTGTAAAGATAAACTGTCTCTTTTTCTTGCTGGCTTTCTCATTCTTCTCCCTTCTTGCATCTTGATTATACTGATAGATAACAACATACATTTCCAGATTCAGAAACTGTATGTTGCTCTGTATTGTCTTCTTTTGCCTTCTATTCATTTTCATGTGCCCCGATGTCCCTGCGATTCATTACTTAATAACTAATGTAAACCTCACTTTCCATCTGTTTGATCCCCACATCCCTCACTAGACCCAGAGTGTCTGTTTTCCTCTAACCTACTCTGACCTTCATTTCTCCTTTCCCATTCATTTCCCTCCCCCAGAGTGCTATGAATATCAACATGTTATTGATTTATTTTCTCAGTTTATTTATCCAGAATATCCTATGGGTACTCTCAACTTGATCAAGTTTGCTAAGAAGCAAAGAATAAGGAAATGTATTGCTGTGAGTCCTCACAAGTAGAGACCCACCTTGCTTTCCTGGGTTTAAGGCTTATATATCTTATCAAAATGTCTGTTTTCACTGGCTCTCCTTTGCTAGCTGAAACAGTGCTCAAAATCATGTTGTTTGGTAACATGATTCTATCTGAGCCCACACCACTGGCATTATAAGGGAAAAACTGTATGGTATTGTGGGTTTTCCCAGGAAAGAAAAAAGAAATAGTATTCAAATAGTATTGTATTCACTCTTTAATAGGACAAGGTAGACTAAAGGAAGGATTGTGTCCAAATCCAGCTCCAAGAAGCAACAAGTTTGTTGAAATGACTTACAGAAGAGTAAGTGATTCAAATATAGTTATATGACAACGAAATGCTCTGGGAAATTTATGTGCAGCAAACAGGACCCCTGAAAGTTTCTAATCCATGAGCTCTTCTGATTCACAAGAGGCTCACAAACCAGTCCCCTCCTTATGAGATTGTGAACCAACAATAGATCTCCTAAGAGTTTCCTGAGAGGAAAGATAGCTGATGTGACTGAAGACATCAGTGGGCATGTCCAACCCAGAGGGAAACAGCTACACAATAGAAACTAAGAGTTTAGTAATTTCAGGATTGACTTCATATAGTTTATAATCTCGAGCTACATCCTTGGGTTTTTTATTTGAAATTCTGCTCAGGATTTTAAGAGTGGGGACCTTTACAATTAATTTCATTTTCAGAATTACACTGGTCTTATCCCAAAGAGTTTGGGTATTCTGTTTACATTTTATTTTGATTACTTTCTAAATTCTCCCTGATTATTTTAGTGACCTGCTGACCATTCAAAAGTATGATGTTCATTAACTATCTGGATAATTATCAGGATTATTATTGTACGTTCTTGCTACTGCCTTCTAATTTGTTGAGTTGATATGTAATATCTTATAGTGTGTTCTGTAATTGCTAGAACTTTATGCACTAGTATTTTGTGAACTTTCAAGAAAATTCTATACTCTAATGAGAAGTTCGTATTTCCTAGAGGTACTGGATGCCATATTCTATAGGGATCTCTCAGATCCTTTTGAGCTATGTGACAAGTTAAATTTCCTTGTTGAATTCTTTTTTTAAAATTTATCCACTCACTGATGAGTATGCCATTCACAATTGTTGTGTCTAGACACATCTACCACTTTTGTCTAGTAGCCCTTGTTTTCTGACATTGTGTCAAATTTATTTATGTTTGTGATATCTTCTTGATAGTGTGCCTTCCATTAATGTGTAGTTTTCTTCGGTGTCCTTTCTAAATAATGTGGCACAAGTTACTCTCTGTAGGATAACCGCACAGTTATGTAGCCATCTTCTGGGCTACATGAACTTGGAGTGTAATTTTACTTTCAGTATGGGTATGGATTTCTATTAGAAGATGAAGTCTTCAGTGTTAACCCATTCAGGAATATCTCTGTCTCTCCCAGTCTCTGTCTCTTGGTTTCTGCTATTTATCAATATCTAGCTATCTAGCTATCTGTCTGTCTATCATAGATAACAGTAATTGTATCATTTGAGCACCAAAATTAGTTTTAAATTATATATATATATATATATATATATATATATATATATATATATATATATTCCTATAAACAAGATCTTTGCTATCAGGAATCTCATAGTGTTTATATTTCACTCTTGTTCTTGTTCTCATTCTTGCCTTCTTACTTGTGAGCAAAGAGCCTTAGGCTTCACTCATAAGGGACATGTGCTCTACAACTGATCCTTTACAGCTGCCTATGAACCGCTAACCTTGAAAGTCAGTCTTCTAGTTAGAAAGGCAAAACTTAGTACAAAAAAGATGCCAGAACCTGACAGTTATTATTTCAAATCGATTCTGATATCATCACCTTAGGTGTGCTTCACCAACCTTTCTCAATATTACAACTGCTTTTTATGATGTAAATCTACCTCGAGGTGTAGATATTGATAGATAAGAAGCTTTACACAGGCTCACCGAGAAACATTGATGTCAGTAATGATTCTGAGCTTGTGTGAACCCCTACGGTAACATTTCTCTATGTTGTAGCGGTTCTTTAAAAGGATCTCTTAACAATACTTATGATAATGCTTTAAATGTATAAAGATTGTTTCTGGGTCTTGCAGACATTCAAATTAAATAAACTGAATCCTTTCCAACTCATAAAAGAGGTGATGCATTCGAGTGAGGAAATATACATGTCTATTATTAAACAACAGTAGGCTCACTGACACCCACTTCAGATTTGGCTAGAGGAAATCCTCAAAGAAAAACTGCAATTGATGCTTACGTTCTCTTCTAATGATTTCTATAAAAGAAATGCCAACATTAAGAGTATACCTGTCTGTTTGAAGAAAGGCCATGGGTTCTATCATAGTCAGTTGTGATTTTTAATTATCAGCATTTTTGATAGTATTGGCATTGCATCAATACAATTTAGAAGAAAATGAAAATGCCTCTTACCAGAATATCTCTTTTATTTATGTGGAATAGTATCTGAACGAATGCCCACAAGCACTCCAAATAGTGATTTCAGTTATAGTTACTGTTTTCTTTTACCATCACGGTGTTCTCTATGCTATGTATACTGATTTTATTGTATTGAGGCATTTAGTGTTTGGTGCTTTAGGATTTTAAAACAAATTTTAGATGTTCAAAATATACAGTGATCCATGTTAGAGAATATGGAAACTGAAAAGAGGATCAAGTATTAAAAAAATAACAGACAAATACATTTATGGAAGTGGGGAGGTAGCTTCACAGGTAAAGTGCTTACTGTTTGAGCATGATGATCTGAGTGTTATCTCTATGACCCACTGAAATGTCAAATGTGATGGTGCATGTTTATAATACCATAGCTGATGGAGAGAAAACACAGGATCCTAGGAGCTTCAGTGAGAATCCCTGTCTCTAAGATAGAGAGTGAGTGATGGTAGGAGACACTGAGTGTTGACTTTTGCCTCCCGTATATGCATGCCTGGGTACTTTTACACACACGCACACACACACACACACACACACATACACACACACACACACATAGAGAGAGAGAGACAGAGACAGAGACAGAGATAGAGACAGAGACAGACAGAAAAATAAATCAGTATCTGACACATGTGTCAGTTAGTTATTGCTATAATAAATGTAGATAACAAATAATTTCTTAACTTCTGTGGCATCTGGGACAGCCACCCTGACATCTCTGTGACTAGACTCATTCACTTCTGAGAGCTGTCTTTGTCATGACCAACTTATCCTGTGCTTGACCAAGAATCCCAGACTTGTTGAATATTGACTTTGCATAGAATATCATTGTATAGATTTGATGTTCATTTTTAAAAACACACAAAATGTAGATGGCTCCAGAGAGGAGGAGGCTGCCTTTGAAGTTGACGGTGTGGCACAGCAGAGGCTGAGAAGGAAAACATGATAAAGGCAGCAAGATCCAGTGATGGGTTCAGAGAAGAGATAGACTGTGACTGTTTGCTTTATTTTAAAATCAGAAATTTATCTCCAGTTCCCACAAAATACTCTCATTAAAGGAAAGTTGGAAATACATACATATACATATATATGTATGTGTATATATGTATATATGTGTGTGTGTGTGTGTTTGTGTGTGTGTGTGTGTGTGTGTATTATATGTCTTCTATTAGATTCAGTGTGGGGCAAAGAAACCAAGGCTTGAAAGAACATCCCATGCTGGCAATCAAATGGTTGGATGAGGAATACTGTACTTCCCCTCACACAACTGAATCTCAGTGACCATCTATCTACCTTAATTCTCTGGGCAGCCTCTGTGACCTAATAAGGGCCAGACTGAGAAGCAGTCAAAGTGAAAGTCTAGTGGCCAAAGAAGCTAAAGGATGTGGGGGAGTTAATATGGATTGAGACTCAAAGGACCAGTATGGTGAAGTACTCTTTCAGGAAGAAAAAAATGAAATGTCTCCCCCATTGTGGCTCTGAGAACAGATTCTGGAGTGAAATGATACACTGTATTCTAAGTGTTAGAGGGAGGAAGCCACGCTACACTACCTGAGGGTTGATTTAGTGTAAATCACAAGAACTTTTCTTTGATAAAAAATTGATTGTGAGACTCTGCTAGATATCAAACTTGTGAACAGAAAATATAAAATCCTTTCTGTTTTCTTTTGCAATAATTCAAGTTTGGCTCTTTCTATGTATGTCCAATTGGCTCCCAATTATAGAGGAAAATATCTTATGTTTCTACTGTGTGTGAAGATGGGGATCTAGAATTGATATTGCTCATTCAAGCATAGGTTGTATTTGAATCATACCTGATGTTTCCACTCTGCACAGTGATGGGGACCTGGGACAGTTTTCTTTTTTCTTTCTTTTTTGGGTGCATTTTTCTTTTACCTACCTATCTACCTACGTTTCTCTCTCTCTCTCTCTCTCTCTCTCTCTCTCTCTCTCTCTCTCTCTCTCATCTTTAGAGTTCTGTACAAGAAGAGACAGGCATAGGTTAATTTTATCTGTAAGGCTAACACTATTCCAGAATTTTCCAAGGGAATCAATACCCTGAAACATTGTTTCTAGTCAACCTTATACGAGTTTTGAAACAGGACCTTAATGGATGACAAGCCATGTGTTTTAGTGTTGATCTCTGACTGATGGCAGTGAAGAACTGGGAGATTTTTTTTTTTTTCCTGAAAGCTGAAGATGCTAGGGAATCATTCTTCTTCCGAGAGTACAGAACAAAAGGGGCCTCAGGTCACTCATCACAAGTGTGTGGGAAGAGCCTTCTTGGCTGTATCTGAAACAGTGACTCAGAATTGTGCTAAGTGTGCAAGCTTACTGGTAGTTAAAACCATCTTAAGTGAGACAGAAAGAAAGGTTTCTGTAGAAGAAAACTATTGGGTAACTCGGTTGGTGTATTCATTCAGAGTTAGGGACCCCAGTGGATGGTAGGGAAGAGATGCCGAGGCAGGTTTCTGTGGACCAGGAAAGTAACTGAACTTGAAAAATTCGTTTTCTGAGCACAAGATGTTCAGAAGTCATTATTTCCCAAAGGGATGAAAGCAGCAGGGGTTTCCTACATGGTGGACCATCCTTACTTTGCCTTTCCTCTTTCTTCCTAATATTTTCTTTCTTGCTCAGCGTCTTTAGATGATCTGATTTTGAGGTCATGCTGAGTCACTGACATGTTGGCCTCTGCACAATCCTGTCTCAGTTAAGATTGTTCCAGGACTTGAAGGATGGAAGATTCGTGTGGCAAGTGGAAAGAGAAGATCTGGGTAAAAGTAGAGGCAGAGATGCTACCTGATGCTCACATAATTTCCTCTTACCCAGCTTCTGATTCTCTGAGGCAGAATGAAGCCAGTAAAACCTCCAACAGATATATTACACTACCTGTTTTTACAGATTTATAAAAATCTACTATTTCCCCCCTGTGCTTACTATCCTACACTTTAATGATAGCATCAAAGTTTTCATTATGAAATTATTCTTCTCATATGTAGCTCTGGTTGACATAGATTGACAAGAGATATCTCCACCCCACAATCTTTCATGAGGGAAAATAGGAACAAGGTTATGAATCAGAAACTGAGTGGCTGGTTAGCATAATAAATGTGCCCCAGTCACGCCAAATAGCCAATGTGTATTATGTCTGGGATTTTGATGTCATTCTCAAGTTATCTAAGTGCAAGCACTGATATATGCCATATTTAATATAATACTGAGTGTATTTTCTGTGTAATTGCCTACTTCAAATATTCCTTCAGGGTATGATATATATATGAGATCAGATTCAGTCATGGTCTATGCTGCAAATTCAAAATTTAACATGTGCACATCATAAGAATCCATAACTTTTACTGTTTCCTGTTCCTAACCACAATAAATAGAGTCCAAGCTCATCACCTTAGACACAATCTTATTTCAGATCTGCAGGGACTTCCTGGGTAATTGGGGATACCCAAATGTGGTCTAAAAGAGCAGTGTAGTGATGCATGTCTTCAAAATCAGTGCTTGGAAGCTGGAGGCAGGGACATCTCTGCGATTGCCAAGAAAGCCTGGACAATATAATGGTTATATAGTGAGACATTGTATCAAACAAACAAATAAACTGTTTCATGCCAGGAATCCACCGAGGGCACTGATGGAGAATGTTCCTGGCCCTTCCCAAGGCCTGAACAACTGAAGTGTCTTCCCTTAGTGGACCCAATTACAACAAACCATAATAATTACCATTTGTAACAAGTGAACACTGAAGAGACTTGGAAAAGTTAGTCCCAAAGGGTCCTGCTAACTAAGACACTACACTCCTTGTTAGGACAGTTATGTATTCTCTATAGCCAATTAAAAGTGAGTATTTTGATGATTTAATCCTGTTCACTTTCTATGTTTATATATATATATATATATATATATATATATATATATATATATTCATTGACAATGTCCCTACTTGGATCATATTGACAGAATAATATCCAACATTCCTTACATTTGCAGGTACTTTTAACTAGAGTACATGGGCATTGTTAGCCTGAATTGAAAATATGAAACATGAGGTTTGAAACAGAATACCTGAAAATGAAACATATTAATATTAAATTTTGTAGTTGGATATCATCCAGGTATACGTGCCTGCAATGTGTTTGCATTTGACCAGATCATTCCATTTGGTCATACATTCCAATTGTATCCTTATATTTCCTTAGCATGGACAATGTTAGCACTTCTTTTATCACAGATAACTTAAAAGTACATTTGAACCATTCACTTATGTACGACAAATGTAAATTGATTTAAGTGACCTAAGATGATTTCAATAAGGTTTCTCTTGTCTGGATGTAAACACATGGGACCAGATGTTGGGACATATGGAGAAAGAAATTCTTGAAGCATTTCGTCACGTGGATAATATTCCTTCACATAGTCACCACACTTGCAGGAGGATGTACACACAGAAGCCAGTGGGGAAATAATTAGTAAGTGTCCACAGCTATTTAGAGATTTAGAGAATTCATATTCAATGACTAAAATATAGAAAGACAAAACTCCTTTGAAAGAAATTAAGCTTCCTTGTTTAAAAAACATATTTCTCCTGAGACTGGCCACTCATACTATATTTATAGGAAGAAAAAATATAAACTTATAGGAAGAATGTGTTACTATAAATTCTCCACGAGAATTACTTGAGTAATTCACATTCCACTAGGCATGAACTATGTTGGCAAATTTGAAACAACAGGATTTCTATCAGTTACAGAAAGTTAGCTTCCATTGAATTAAAATATGTGTTTTTATTGTATGTTATAGAAATTTTTAATTCCAATCTGTGGTTTCTACCCTACCTTTGATCATTTAGTTCCAGGATAAAAGACACACATATAACCTTTATATTTACAATAAGCCTTAATCAGCACAAGAGGTGGGCATTTATCTATCTTCTATGCTGATATGGCTATTTCCCAGTCAATAATCCCATTATATTATTTTTCATGTTTTGTCTGAGCTGCTCTTAACTCCAATTAGCCAACCCACGCGGCCATTATTTCATGACTCAACCTAACCTATGGTGGCTTCCTTCTCCAGTCACATTTTCCTCTGTGGTTTCCTCCAACTTCCAGGTTGGGAACCCTAAACCCAATCTATGTCTCTTCTGCCCAGCTCCTGATGGTCAGCATCTATATTTACCAATCACCAATAACTTGGGGCAAGACCACACAGTATCACTTGGGTCTACTTGCAGACTCTCTTGACTCTGGGGCAATCAGGTCTTGGGGACTTGTACTTAGCATTGCAATACAAAGCTGCAGACCAAACCTCAACAGTGATAAGTGTATCATTATCTTATAGGAGTGAAAATCACATTTATTCAAAATACAGTAGGTTTCTTTTGTTACAGTTGTTTGCATGGCTATAGTTTTGGGGAATTAGAATGTCTGTCCCTTGTATTTGGTTGAGATACCACTTGTGTCTCACTTTAAATTATTGATGGCATTTCTTTAAGAGGCTTAGAATGGTAAGAAAGAGTCCAAAGTGGTTTGTCATGGGAATGCTGAATCAGGGGGTCTTCTTACTCTATGTGAAGCTTTAAGGTAAGGCTCTCTTCTTAGGCACTTCCACTATACAGACTTTTAAATCTAGCTCTGGTTTAGCAACCAGTAAGAAATTTGTATCTCATTGTGACATGATCCTGGAACTAGTCATTTATCTCTTAATTGGCTTATTTTTGTTTATTAAGGGATGATGCATATTCTGAATTTTCTCTTAAGTTTCTGACGCCCTCTAATCAGCTTCTAAGTATGAAGGGGGCGATTGTCTCTTCTCACCTACATTTTGCTGCCTTGTGTTTCCTTCCACAGTTAGAGATTTGATGGCATTTTTCAGAAACACCCTTGTTCAAATGTTTTCAAGAATTCCTTGATAGAAAACTGCTCCCTTCTTGCAAGCATGCTGATTATCATCGAACTTAACTTATTCGACAAGAGTGCTGTGATTAATACACTTGAATACCCTACTCTCCAAGGATATATTTCTGGTCTCATGTCTCTTTTACAGGGAAAACAGTTCTCTTGGTTTTCCAACAATACAGAATTTGTTATAACCGTGTAGGCAGGCCCTAGCTAGCTGAAGCCTAGTCCCCACCATTTTACAGAGACCTGTGTTTTAATTGCGTCTCACATTGATGACTTCTCATTGTACATTAGCTATAGAGCCAGACTCAGGATCTCTTCTTTGATTTTATTGTCTATGGAAAGGCTATTGTTACCTGTCTCAAGTGTGACAAGGCTTCCCTTGAACAAAATCATTGACAGCAAATTTACTTATTTTACATGCCTAAGAGTAGCTTCCATTTGAGAACTCACATTATTTGGGAGACACAATTCAGTGTTCACATAGAACTCAAATAAAATACAGAAATGCATCGAACATTTATACCTACTTACTAGAGTGAGAAGAAACATTTTTGTGTATTTGGTACACTGTATTGTAGTTTTTGGCTGTACTAGCAGAAAGCATACTTTCCAGTTTGTGAATAAAAGGGTCTTCTGTAGAGAGAGTTAGTCCCTAAGATTGTGAGGGCATTTGAAAATGATGCTCATGGGTGTGAATGCTACGAAACAGCCAGAGGGGTCTGAGCAGGAAGAGCAAGTGAGCAATGATGGCAGAACCTCTCCAGATGAAGCACACTGAGTTCACTGTCATTGTACATTGTCAGTGGTTTTTCCTATCGTAATAATATTTTTCATTAATAAATTTATTTACTTTACATCCCAAACACAGTTTCCACCCCTATTTCTTCCCAGTCCCTGCTTCACACAAGTCCTCTCAACATTATCCCCTTCCCTTCTCTGAAAAGGGGGGATCCCAATCTTCCCCTTATCACCCCATCCTGGCATATCAAGTCACTGCAGGACTAGGTGCATGCTCTCCCACTGAGGCCAGACAAGTCAGGGGAATGTGATCCAAAGGCAAGAAACATATTCCAGAATAGACTCAGGTACAGTAGTTGGGGGACCAACATGAAGACGAAGCTGCACATTTGCTTCACATGTGCAGGAGATAGGCTAGGTCCTGCCCATGCTTGCCCTTTGGTTCATGGTTCAGCCTCTGGGAGCCCTCAGTGAGTCAAGGATAGTTAACTCTGCTGGTCTTATGGGATCCTTATCCATTTCAGGTCCCTCAGTTCTTCCCCAAACTCTTCCACAAGACTCCCTGAGTTCCATCTAATGTTTGGCAATGGGTCTTTGCTGCTGGGTAGAGCCTTTCAGAGGACAATTATGCTAGTATAGGAATTATACTCATATACAGAGTATGCTTGCATAACCATTAACTGGTGATTGGTTTTTATTTATGGGATGGGTCTCAATTTGGGCCAATTATTGGTTGGGCATTCCCTCAGTCTCTGTTCCATCTTTGTCCCTGTACATATTGTAGACAGGACACATTTTTTGGGTCAAAGGTTTTGTGTGTGGGTTGCTGTCCTTATCCCTCCATTGACAGTCCTTCTTGGCTAAAGGAGGTGGTCACTTCAGGCTCCACTTCCTCCACTGCCAGGAGTCTCATCTAGAATTGCCCCCACAGAAAACCTAGGACCTCCCCCATCCCAGGTCTTTGGCATGTCCTAGAGATGTCATCTCTGCTCATGATCAGGTGTTGGGAGAGCTCAGAGTATTTTTAATGAGAGTAGATTTTATTGCTCAATGGTCCTCTGCAATATCTACCTTCTAAGAGAAGGAAAACTTCCAGGTTCAGAGTCCACCCAGAAGATCACACAGAGGAGAAGCAGTGTGCATTTATTAATGTAATGGGAAATAAATGCTGGAAATGTTGACACAAACCAAAGCAAACAGAAACCCATTACCTAGACCTACGTGCATTTATGAGGGGATGCTGGCCCCATTGCTGCCAATCATCAGAGAGCAGAGAATAGCAAACATATGAATGTATTCCCAGTCCTCAAAGCTAATCTCCTTACTTTGCAGCAGTGGAGACTGATGTGTATAATGTGTAACCTGATAGTTAGCTTTCCTAGTCTCTGGTTTAAGAAAAGTGCAATGAGTGGTTCCTTTATTTTTTTTTTTCTTTTATGAATCTCTTCTACTTAACAGTATATTAGGGTTCTCATCTGTCGTGTGTGTGTGTGTGTGTGTGTGTGTGTGTGTGTGTGTGTGTGTGTCTTCTACATGCCTGCATCCAGTGCAGGACAGAGAGAGAAAGCAAGAGAAGAGAGAGAGAGAGAGAGAGAGAGAGAGAGAGAGAGAGAGAGAGAGAGAATAAGAGAGAGAATAAGAGAGAGAATAAGAATGGGGGAGAGATTAGGTGTCTCACTACTTGCTGAAATGGCTGTTAAGTAAACCCAAGGGATGCACGTGTCATTACAAGAGGGTCACCACCCCTCTAGGGATTGAATATAGGTCATTATGCCAGCAAAGCAAGCATCTTACTGACCCAACTATGTTTCTGTTCCCTAGAAAACTCTATATCTTTTGAGCTAAATGTAGCATACATGAAAGTATGAGAAATTCTTCCAAAAACCACAATGACACCAGAGTCCCTTAAAGCCTAGGGCAGGGTAGACTTAAGTCTCCTTGCGGGTCATGCCAGTACTATCATCAAAGGGTGCTCTTCATACTGATTTGCCTTTAGGTATATACATTTAATATAAATCAAACATTAGCATTTGATCCTCAATATAAACACGAATGATTTAAGCCATATATTCAATAGGAAATCAGAGAGAGCATTTACATTTATTTTGATAATGAATATGAAATTCAGCCTGACCAGAGAAGCAGAAATAAATTTGAACTTAAAAAAAAAAAAAGTTCTTAACTCTTAGTGTGAAACATAGAGGGCCAGTATGTATATGTATAAGTGCAAAGTAGAGATGAGAGGACAACTTGTGAGTTCCAGGGTTTGTCAAGTTATAAGCCTTGTTATCATCTGCCCCTTCCTTTAGAGTCATACCAAAGGCCCAGGGAAAGAACTTCGTGGAATTATATGATTGGCATGATTGAAACATAAATTATTCTAATTCAAGGAAATTTGGTAGTAAATCACCACAATTTACCTACTAAAAGAACTGTTCCAAAATTAGAGAAAAAAAAAAACAAAACAAAACCAGAAACCAAGGAATAAACAATATATGAAAGCTGATTTTACAAACTTCATGTGTGTAATCTGGAACACCTTCTCAGGATTCCTTATTCAGTGGTGCTGGTGCCCAGTTAGAGGACAAGATTGACAACCATTTATTTAGAAAACTTTATACTTTTACAAACTATCAAAGACCTTGAAGACCAATATTGAACATGACCACCATAATCTCAAAATTAATAGATAGTGTATGGAAGACTCACAACATCCTTACACGCCTGTCAATGGTAGCAATTTTGTATGGATATCAGTAGAGAGAAGTCTACCCTCCCCTAGGCTTTAATGGTCTCTGGTGTCATTGTGGTTTTGGAAAAATTCTCATACCTTCATGTACACTACTTTTAGTTCAAGAGTTTTCTAGGGACCACTGGGTGAGTAAAATGTTTGCTTTGCTGGCATAATGGCCTGAATCCAATCCCCACATGTCAAAGGTGGTGGCTCTCTTGTAATGATATGTGCATCAGCTAACCACAGACATAGGTATCTAAGATAAAGGCACTCTTGTCACTAATTAAAAACAAAACAAAACTGGCACTTGTATTCACAACCTCTTTAACTCTGAGATGCCTGCAAGTCCAATCAAGTGTATCACAGCATTACATGTGGCAATTTTGACATTTCTGTTATCTTGAGGATTATACAGTGCCCAAGCAGTATGTTATGATTCTGGCTGTTCAGGATGCACCATTGCCTTGGTATGTCCATCACTGTTGATTGCTGAGAAGACCAAGTAACTTGCACTACTCCCTAACATACTTGGAACGTTCCCAAGGGCAGCTTCCATCCTACTCTGCTACTTGGTACAAGCATGAGTCTTTTATAAAGTTAAACCTTTTATTTTTCTCTGTTTTTTTTTCTGGTGTTGTCTTTCTTTTTTTATTCTTCTGTGTTACATGCTGCATTTTCATAAAGATAGTAGATGAGAATCCTATATTCATTTAGGAGAAAAGAAAAGGGTTCTTCATCTGCTCATGGTTTTGTTGTTGTTGTTGTTTTGTTTTGTTTTTAGATTTTTATTAGATATTTTCTTTGCTTACATTTCAAATGTTGTCCCCTTTCTTGGTTTCCCCTCCCTAAACCCCCTATCCCATCACCCCTTCCCCTGCTTACCAACCTACCCACTCCCGCCTCCCCACCCTAGCATTCTCATACACTGTGGGAACCTTCACAGGACCAAGGGCCTCTCCTCCCATTAATGCCTGACAAGGCCATTCTCTGCTACATATGAGCCTGGAGCCATGGGTTTCACCATGTGTACTCTTTGGTTGGTGGTTTAGTCCCTGGGAGCTCTGGGGGGTACTGGTTCCCAAGGGCAGCTTCCTTCCCACTCTGCTCCTTGGTACAAGTGTGTGTCTTTCATAAAGTGAAAACTTTTATTTTTATCATTCTTTTCCTTTCAATTGCTCTAAGTAGAAAGAGCAGCATTATTTGAAAGTGAGAACTCCAGAGTTCATTTCATACAAGGAAATGAACACTAAAGGTAAAGTTGGAAGCTGGTCAAGGAATCAATGTCAATGGTTAATGGTTAAGCTAAAGTAACTCAAGTCTGTCTGTTCCCCTATGTCTCCCTTTCTCTCCCCATGTCTCTCCCCCTCCCCCACCCCTTCTTGCCTCCTCCCTTTCTCTCTCCTTCTCTCTTTCCCTTCCTCTCTCTCCCTTCCTCTCTCATTTCCCCTCACGCTCAAGCATCTTCCATTCCTTCTCACCCTCAGTCTCTCCAGAAATACAACTTTGACTGCTTTTAGTCAGGGAGGCCATGTCTAGAAGAACTAATGTTCTGTCTAGTACAATAAAAGTTCCTGCAGTGAATATAGGCCATGCCACTAAGAAAGTGAGGTCATGCAGCCAGTGAGCTGGACCATCTAGGTAGTTACCTCATGTTTCAGGAACATACTTGTGTGTAAACTGTTTAGCCCTTACCAGAGTTGAACAAACTGCAAAGGGAGGCCATGGAGAAACCATAAAAGAAGGATGCAAAAAAAAAAAATACTTCTGTAGAGGTTACAGAAGTTGCAGGGCTTCTCAGCTCCTGTTGTACCTTCATCAGGGAGCCAACACCTTCTGTGACCTGCATGAGTGTGAAGGTACTCTGACAGCTGGGTGGGCACCTACTCCAGGTGCTCTAACAGCTGAGTGGGCACCTGCTGCCAAGGTCAGCAAGTGCTTGTACTGCTCTTTGTTTCATGGGAGGACCTTAAGCTCCAGTTCAGGGAAGATGGTTCCTGTGCCCCAGCCACACAGCATGAAATCAATTTTCACCAGAAGTCTTCTCTGAATGTCATACTGGAAGGTTATAGATCAAAAAGCTGGGGTTGTAATACTTTCCGATCCACTCTCAGCATACTTGTAGCACCTAGTCAGGGAGTAGTCCTCATCACTGGTGATCTCAAGGTACAAGGTGAGGTGTCTCAACTTATGATGTCAGCATGTAGCTTCAGTCCAAGGCATAGACCTAAATATCACTCAGACCACTGCTGGCATAGATGGCTTCAGGATTCAGGAGACTGCAGACATCAGAGGTCAGAAGGTCAATCATGCCCCAGAATCCATATACCCTAGAGATGAGCCACGAGTACACTTTGATGTCTAGTATTTGATGCTGGGTCAATGAGCTCTAAGATAAGAGGATTTGAAGCCAGAAGGATGAAGACAATGTCTTTATATAGCCATCTGCGGCCTCTGCACAACAGCCCACACCAAGCTTCCTCCTGTACTCTCCCTGCCCCCTAGTTGGCATTATTCGAGCATCTTTGCTTTTCTGATGGCTCCCATCAAGGTCCCGTTTTCTTTCTCCAAAATAATCAGCAATGGTGACTGCGGACATCTCTCAGAACCTTTCCCCTTTAAGTGGCATCTCCAGCTGACGAGGTCACACCCATTCCTGCAGACAACCCTGGATGAATGATCTGGGTTTGCAGTACTATAAGGGTGCTGTGCTGTGCAACCGTCCTCGACTGCTGAACGATGACGGGAACACTTCTTGGGTATTCATTCAAAAATCACTGCTTGAGAGAGCCATCTTGTCTGTTTCCAAGGCAACCAAACAGTTCTGTGTCCTAGCATTCACCGAAACAAACTAATTTTTAAAGTTGATATTATGCATAGTTTGAAAAAAAAGTGATTGTAAACATGTTTGTATTATACTTTAAGCATAATATGTAGTTTTCAAAAATGGACTGTTTTCATTTAGGACATATTCTATACACTCCCTAGTTCTTTGTTCATAGAGACTTCAGGACTCACACTGGCTTCAGCTATAGACTAGTCCTGTCTACCATCAACCCTGTGGCTTGCCCCCAACTGTTGGAGGCATAGGAAACTTAACATGCCAAGTCTATCATCCAATATAGGCTAACATTATTTTAAGGGGGAAATACTGCTTAAATGAATTTTTGGAGATTGATATACATTTCTAAAGTCTAAGGAGAAGACAGAAACTTCAGACTTTGTTGTGTAGTTTCTCGTGATCTTTATGACAGCTCTGTTTACACAGACATGAATGTTGACTTCACAGTTTGCTTCATATACTATTAGTACAAAATCACCACTCTAAGAAAGCCCTAACTTTTGGCTAATTACATAGTAAATCCAAGTCTGAAATGTACACGTGAGTTGCTATCAAAATTATTTTGTGTAATACACACACACACACACACACACACACACACACATTGCAACTGTGTCTAGCAATACACATTTGGAGCTATATTTGTTAGGCTTAGAACATTTTACCTTTATGAACTCCTTTGAGAAATCGCTTAAAATACCACACTTCAAGTAACATCTTAGTTGTTTCAATACTCCCATAGTGTTTAGATCCTGTAGACTAGAATTTATATTAAACCTCAGTCTGCAATGTTGTTAGTATGTAATGAGAGTAAATCAAGAATTACTTCTTAGTCTAATTATTTTCCTTGTGTGTTTAGAATGAAATTCCTTGAGGTATTTCTCCAATTGGCATGTCCCAAGGGAAATGAACACTATTTCCCTCTGTCCCTCTCTCCCTTTGTCTATTCCCCCTTCTTGTATATAGACAAAGTAAAAATATCTGCATATTTCCTAAATTTTTCTTCTCAACTGTTGCTAGTAAATAATTATAAAACTGCTAGAATTCAGACCAAATGCCTCAGATGATTCTTATCAAGTACATTTCAATGAGAAAAAAAAAAACCCCAACTCCTTATTTATTATTAAACAGATTATCTTCAAATAGGAGGATGTTTAATAAGAAATAAAATGAATATGAGGGAAAGAAAACAAGTAAATGTCAGGTACTGGGAGTGGTAAGCCTCTAATAACAACTTGCTCGAGCCTCGGGAGCTGCGCTTTCCAGTATTTATCCACTCATTAAACACTGTGCAGAGTTTTGACATTTAGATTTACCTACTCATGGAATTTAAATGAAAATAATGGTCTCTGGGACTTAGTAGGTAATACTATCTTGATCACTAACCAATGATGACTTTACGTATATAGGATTTGATAAGCGTCAGTTTTATTTGATCTTCATTTGTATATGTGTAAAAGATAACACTGAGTGTAAATTCTTGGAGAAATGTGAGCTTTAAAGTTTGTGACATTGCTTTAAGTCTCAGTAGAAGCATATAGCCTCATTTGTTCAGATTCTAATAACTTCTGATTGCTGTGCTTCCTTTACTAAAAATGAAATGTATGTGCATAAGATTATAATGAGTGCTAATTCACCTTCAGTTGACTTTCATGAAGTATTAGGCACCATGAGTTAAACAATAAATGGTTGGAGAAAAGATGTCTTCTTTTTAAGTATGTATGAAGCTGAGTTAAGTAGTCATTTGGGGATTATATAATGCATCTGTGTTTTATATTTACACTCTGGGAGCAATTATTTGTGTTTTGTTGAGTAGTAAATCCAAGCCCTTGTGCTACCACTGAGCTACATGCAGCTTCACACACACACACACACACACACACACACACACACACACACACACATATATATATATATATATATATATATATATATATATATATATATGAATGATTTCATGTGATGTTTTCTTGGTATCTTTAAAAGTGAAGAGGATAAAAAAAAACAGAAGTAAATATATGTTGAACTTTTTAAAATTGGTGTTTCTATTTGAGATATTATCTTCAAAGCATTCTCAAATTGAAGTTTTCTAGGTATATTCTTGCCAGTAAGACTGAAGCCTAGGATAGAACCCTCAGTCAAGTGTGAGGAACCTGATGCTGGCTGTACCTGATTGGAGAGTGTGGGAAGTTGCAATGTTTAATTCATAATTTTGACAGTTCACGTTCACTGATGAACACAGGTCTTCTTCATTAAGAGACACCTTCTCACAATTAGGACAATCAAACAGTCATAAACCTTTGTATTTAATTTTTAATTCATGACTCCTTCAGCCCTTTCTCCTTTTCCAACAACATTGTAAGTCAATGTTTGCAAGTGATAATTGCATTATGCATTCTGAATGTACTTATAAACAAAGAAAGTTTGAATTATTTATTTCAGCGAGTCAATCTTTAATGGGAGTGGAATTGTTTTGGCTGTGGTCATAACAAACAGAAAAATTCCACTTAACAATTTGTGTTTGATATCATCTATTCTAAATATTCATTTTAATACTTTGAAACATTGCTGAAAGATCAATAAATTCAGGCTTGATTTGGGCATTATATGTTGCATACATATGTGAAATAGCCATATCACACATCAAAAGTTTGTGAAAGAATTAGGTCACTTGAAATGAGAAACTACTTAGATTCTGAGGAGGCTCATACATGTGTTCCCAACTATTTGGCAGCAGAGGGAGAGCAACTGGTATATGCTTGAAGACAGCCTTGACTGCATCATCCCATTTAGCCTGAGCTACAATGTGTTTCCTCATCTTAAAAAAAAAAAAAAGTGCTTTGTTTAATATTTTTAATTTATATGAGATCTTTAAATATTTGTTTTGTTTCATAGTCTTAAAATGTATTTTCCAATAAATAACGAGAAAATACAACTTTTTAGGTAGATATTTTTATATTAAATGTTAAATAATCACAATAATGTTTGGGGGACACATAATTCTGCCAAGTATGTAATGTGTAAAATTCAGATCTCCTCTCCTCTCCTCTCCTCTCCTCTCCTCTCCTCTCCTCTCCTCTCCT
>NC_034598.1:38644215-38697948 GCF_900095145.1 Mus pahari
TCTCTCTCTCTCTCTCTCTCTCTCTCTCTCTCTCTCTCTCTCTCTCTCTCTCTCAATGGGCTAAAAGCACAGTTTTTGTTTTAGCATTGATTTTCTCATTTGCACATGCAGATGCTTCTCACATATTATTTTATATTCACTTTATAGTCTTGACCATAATACCTCTGTGAGGTATTTGAAGAGGTTTTTTTGCAAAACATTCAACTTGAATATTGAATTTTTAAGCTGAATCTAAACCAACCTCTACTTGATGAGCTTAAATGCCAAAGAAATAAATATTTACTAATGTGCCTAATCTCTACCCCATTAATACAAATCTCTTTACTTAGTGATATTCACTTTGGCAACTTTGCAGTTTTGAGCTTCTGTAACCTTTGTTATATAGCAGTTTTTGTTATCTGAACTGACTCAAGACTATTGGTAAAATTTTACTTAGAATGTCTTACATTTAATACATAACATATCATCAAATCCCTGATAAAGAAATAATGAATAATCCTGGGACAGAAAAGAGCAGTACAATGTGTATTTTTCCAAATTTGTCAATTCTGTGATATAATGTCCACAAATTCCCACCAGGTTTGACAGGGTCAAGCCTATCTATCTAAAATAATTGATTCTCTTCTCATGTCTCTGCAAAAAATTCTCTTATAGCAGGAACATATGGACATTTAATTTCAAATATAAAATTAACAATTGAACCAGCCAGAGCAATGGAGATTAAAATTATTCTTCCACTGCCAACTTCAAAGCATCCTCGGAACCCACGTCCAGATGGGCACTTCTCAGGTATATAAGAACCCCAACGTGGATGGCATGGCAGAGGTGTGGAGGTCACACCACAAAACATCAAGAACAGGTAAAAGCTGAAAAATTTCCCAAGTAGATTTCAAGGTGGTCAAGCTAATACCACTGATCCACTACTCATAAACATTCTCTGTGAATCAACTGACCATCTTAAGAATAAAACTTATGGTAGTTCGAATATCACTGAAAGATCACAGGAGGACAAATTCAAAAGAAAGTGCAAGGTCCTGGTTCTTCTTCCCAGCCGCATGCTTCCAGAAATGAGACTCAGAATTAAAACGTATTTACAAATACCTTGGTCATATAGCTAGACTTTTCTCTGACTAGATCATAACTTCGAATAACCCATTTGTTTTAATCTACATTCTGCCACATGGCTGGTTTTGAGTCAGGTACCACATATCTGGCTCTTCTCAGCTTCACTGGCACTATCGCAGAATTCTCTCTCCTCCCGGATGTCCCACCCCCTATGTCTTGCCTAAGCCATAGGCCATCAGATTTAGTATTGATAGGTGACACATCCATACAGACACAAGATATTCTCTCTACAATGCAAACCAAATGCCTGGAGAGACCAAGTGAATGAGGTCATGAGACCGAGAGGGGAGGGATGAGTCAGTTGACCTTTCAGAAGCAGCGGGTGAAATGTGTTCACTCCATGAAATGTTTTTCAAGGTCATCTCTTAAAGTGTAATCAAGCATAATAGAGAAAGGTCACTGTGTGAAGATGATGGGACAGGGTGTGGCAACCCCTCATGCCCTTTCTGCTTCTCTGTTCTGTGAGTACTCCTTACCTGCAGAAGTGTCTTTAGCAGTAAGCATATTATGGATGCATTGTTTGGTGTGGTAACTGCTTGGTCACAACCACTAATTAGAATGTCCAGTGTAGCTGTAAAAGTGAGCTTTTAATCTTACCCAATTTGACGCCTTTAGATTTAAAGGATCTCATATGGTTATTGATTGCAGTACTTGGCTGTTGAGGGACCACCCTCAATGAATGACTTTTATCTGATGAGCAAACTAATAATAGAAAGACATAAAGCTCCAAAGTTACTTGCCAGAGATCTTAAGAGCTATCTTGCTGCACTGAAAATGCACATATCCATTGATATTCTGAGTTATGAAGAACTGATTACACACAAACTAGTCTGTATTGACAATTTAGCTGCCATAGCTTGCCTACTGACATGTTGATCCTAGATTGTAGACACTTTGTCACAAAGCTCCCAGAGGTTTCTACAGAGTGCAGATTGGATTCTGAACTCAACCTGCTTCTCAGGTTATTTTGTATTGGAGTCTTCTGTGAGCAGGTCACTTCTGTGAACCTCAGGTTGCATACTGATGTCTTATACAAAAGACAACCTCAGTAATTGAACTACAGCTTTACTTTGTGGATCCACAGACTAATAAGGTTTTACCAAAGGAGCCAGTCTCCCCAAAGTCACAAATATGAGGATACGTTGAATTTAATTAGACTCAGCCACCATATCCTAAAAAATGTTTTATGTGTATTTTTAAGCATCCTCTAATTGGTGTAGCTTAGATGGACTTAGTTTTGCAAGTCATGGGAAATAAAAAGATGGATTGGACATTTTCTTAACCACTGTGCCTTAAGATTAATTATGCTCAAGGATGATCAGTAACACAAACTTTGTACTTTTTTGCAGAGTTGTTTCAGTATCATTCTGAGCATGAAGTACTTTACATGATTGTTGTTAGCATTTAGAAACACATATTTCAAGGTTAAAAAGCGGTCTCTATGCACACATCTCTCTTATAGAGGAGCCAAGTTTAGTTTTCCGCACCCACTATAGGTGGCTCATATCCATGTCTAACTCTAGCTTACCTTGCTGCCCTTCTGCCTGGCTTGACACTTCACTGTTGCTCTGTTCATTATGTGATACATTATAGGAGATTGCTGAAATGTTTTGGTCTGTTATTCTGATATTCTGAGAATATAGATAGGTTTACGCTAGTAATTAAAATGATCATCAGTAGGTCTAAATTTCAACCTCATACCTTCTCGAAGGAGGTGACATTTTAATTGTCCTTAGAAGCATCAATTTATAGAAGTTTTAGATGCAAGTGTGTTGTATTTTTAGCTATGGATGTTATGCTTCCAAAGAGTAAGGTATAAATAAATACAAAAGTCAGAATGCCCAATCTTCTTGGTATACATTACAGTTAGTCTTAGTTCATAGGCATATATGCTTACTCTTCATCTAAGCAGGAAATTACAATACACGTGGTCATGAATGTAAATTTACTGATGTGATATTTGTTTATGTGTTGTTTGTGTAGTGTTTATGTAGTCTGAAGCAATTTGAGAACGTTCAAAGCTAATGATGAAGAGCTGCTAAGTAACAATCACAATATGTGGTGTGTTTTTCTTTAAGTCTATAACACAATACACTTCCTTGAATCAAGCCAGGGAGACTCAGCCCTCTGAGATCAATGCAGGAAAAGCCAGCAGTGGCATTTCTGTCTTCCTTTAGGGGACAAAGGCAAATGCTTTGTTACCTTACGGACAAGGGCACTGCTTTCAACTAATCTCTCTTGTTAAACTTTAAGTACCACCATTAGTTAGAAATTTGACATACAAACTCAAGACAGTCTTGTGAGTCACAGGGTGGAAAACTTCATTGAAAGCAGAATCTAAGCGAAGCATGTGTGCAAAGGCACAAATGGAAAAGGTATTTATGGGACTTCTGTGATGTTTGCTGATCTCAGTTGTGTGCTGCCAGGCCTGCTGAATCATATGGATAATTGAAGGCAAAAAAATACTTTAGAAAGATGTAAAGTAAGAACAAGTTGTCATAGCACAAAGCAATGGAAAACATATTTATCAAAGACCTTTTCCCAATGTGTTCTGAACAAGCGCAACCAATTCATCTTGTCATCTTTTCCCTCCTCTAAATCATCCTTTCTTCTCTGCTTTTTAAATAAGATCTAGACTTCCTAGCCTCAGTTCTAACTCCTGTGATGGATATAGAGATTTGTCAAACAGACATGTATTGCAGAATGGCATTAGATACCTGGCTTTAATGAAAGGAGGCACAAAATGGGACTCAACCACAGAGCTCCTGGCACTCATCAATGCTGTGGTCACCATCATATCCCCATGGTTATTTGCTAAGGATAGATCTAGGTATAATCAGGTTGCTAATGCGATTGAGCCAGTATCACTGGGTAGGGAGAAAGCAGGAGCTAGTGTCTGCAATGCTGAAGATAATGATCAGCATTTTCCCCGAGAACAGGAAAGAAAGAAATAAAGGTGTGAATCCTCTTGATGGATATGGATTTGAGAAACATTTGAAAAATCATCCATCTACACTGAAATTCAACTGCAGGAATGATTAGTCCAGTAGATATAGCATAAAGGTATTTTGTTGGGTGTTTTATCAGAGTAAAGAAGCTACATATACATACTCATCACATTTTCTTTTTTTTAAGATTTATTCATTTTTATATATTTGAATACACTGTCATTGACTTCAGGCACACCAGAAGAAGATACCAGATCCCATTACAGATATGTGAGCCACCATGTAGTTGCTGGGAATTGAACTCAGAACCTCTGAAAGAACAGCCATTGCTCTTAACCACTGAACCATCTCCCAGCCCCTCATCATATTTTCAAAGTGACCATTTAGTCTCATTTGCCTTTTAGGTCTGTACTATTGTCTTTTTCTCCAGGGTCTTTAAATTTGTGTACAAAAATTATAATTTTAGCCCTGCTTAATCTGTTTCAGTTTACTTCACTATTGAGAACTACCTAAGGGTAGGTTTTCAGAATTACCAGAATATCTACCAACACAGTGTGAACAGGAGAGAGTACACCTCAGGATTCCCAGGGTACAATTAGAAGCTGAAGTTCATGACAAGGGAGTGTGGAGCTGACAGAACCATCAGGGAGGGTAGACATGCTGTCCAAGGTTTTTGGGTAGGAGTGACTTGGCTAATAGTGAGCTGCTGAGGGACTTGACAGCACTACGTAAGAGCAAGATTCCAGTGATTTGCAAAGATCACTTTTACTTTCATCCACACTGTGACTGTTAATATTGATCTATAGCAAGCAGACGCATCAATTGCTAGCAAGCAGGCACATCAGTTACTGACTGAGGAGCATCATCAGGATTAACTAAAAGTCACACCTCACTACATTCATGGGAATGTTTTAATTCCAAGTACTGGCCATAGTGTTGGGCCACACTGATTTGACACATGATTCCTAAAGACCATGACAAGTTAGAATTTTCTTGTTAGTCGTATTGGTACTTTGAAAGGGTACATTAAGTCACTACTGAGTATTTGTCAGACTTCTAATAGAGTCAGCACTTGGGAAGAAACTGGACAGGAGTGAATAACTGCTTTTATCAAATCAAATCCATGATTTACACATGCAACAAACTTATGGCTCCTTAGCTAATACCCACTGGTTAGCAGAGGAAGCTGGGTTTATCAGATCTCTCTGCCATGAAGTCACTTGTGTGTTTTGCTTGTTTGATACCACTTCAAAATACTGTGTCTCATCATTGTTCACAGATAAAAACTCATAAGTTTCTTTTCATTATCGCCAACTCTTTTGTTCATTTGTTTCATCTTCATAATCAATTATATTCTTTCCAGTTCTCTTTAATATTTAAAGCTTTCTGTTTCGCATGCTCCTTTTCAATATTAGAAAATATTTTTGCACCTGTAATGAATCTGAAACAAAATATTATACACATTATAAAACAATTCTAAGTAGATATATGTAGATTACCTAACATGAACACGTTATTATATATTACTTATTATACTATTTTTAAACCTATACTACAAATATTAAAAGTTTTATTTTGGGATTAAATAGAAATGTCATCATGTGTATATCTTCAAATGTAATTTACAATATTAATCTTAAAAGTAGCTAATTTGGGACTGGAGATATTGTTAGAAAGACTCTGAAATTTTCTGTTAATATTATTTATCCTTCTTTAAGCCACACAGACTAGCATAAAACTTAAATGCTATAAAGAATTTTTATTAGAGTAAAGACTTACTTCTGTTGTTGCTTAGTCAGCTTCTCATCACTGAAACACAGTACAATGTAAGTAGTTTATCACTCTTTATTCAAAGCAACCTGGAGCTGGAAAGATGTCTCAGTTGTTAAGAGTATTTCATGCTCTTTCACAGGATCCAGATTGTTTTCCAGGGTTCTACAGCCTCTGTATCACCATTTCTAGGAAACTTGATGCCACCTTCAGGACTTTTGGGGCACTGCATAGATGCGAGCACAACACACACACACACACACACACACACACACACACACACACACAGATGGATAGATGGATGGATGGACGGATGGATTGATGGGTAGATAGATAGACAGATCGAATGAAGTAGAACATTTTTTTGATTTTTTTATTGGATACTTTCTTCATTTACATTTCAAATGCTATCCCCAAAGCCCCCTATACCCTCCCCCCACCCTGTTCCCCAACCCACCCACTCCCACTTCCTGGCCCTGGCATTCCCCTGTACTGGGATCTTCGCAATACCAAGGGCCTCTTCTCCCATTGATGGCTGACTAGGGCATCCTCTGCTATATATGCAACTAGAGACACAGCTCTGGGGGGGGGGGGTACTGGTTAGTTCATATCATTGCTCCTCCTATAGGGTTGCAGACCCCTTTAGCTCATTGTCCCTCAGCAGAGGAATGGATACAGAAAATGTGGTACATTTACACAATGGGATAGTGAGGTAACCCAAAAGAACACACATGGTATGCACTCACTGATAAATGGATATTAGCCCAAAAACTTAGAAGTAGAACATTTTTAAAAATCCAATAAATGTCCTCACTAGTAGATGAGTGATAGTATATGTTGTGTTTTGGCTACTAGTGAAAGAGTTCCAGTGCTCTTGATATACTTTTTAAGAATACTTTAATCATGTATCTGAAGATATACAATGATGATGAGAGAGTAGGAGGAAGGAAGGGAATTTACAAATTTCTGTCAATGATTCAATAATAGTCATGTGGAGATATTTTACAAATTTCACTACTTCAAAGAAAAAAAGCACAACAATTTATAAAACCTTCAAGATGCTTCCACCTTTTAAGCCAAAATATCACAAGATCTTTATATAAAACGGGTCTGCATTCACACATAAAACTGAACATGGGCCATTTTCAGCAGTATATGAAGCAATGTGTATTACCGTAGCCAACTATAGGCTCAATCTGCCATTCAACCAAGTAGACGGAATCAAGTTAGTCATTCGTTTTGAGGCACCATTGCAGATCAGACATAGGATTGTGTACTTTGTAAAAATCTCCTTCAAAAATAGAAAGGTGATGTCATCCTAATTACTTTGAGACGTGGCATTATGGATTATTTCCCTGTGTGATTATGGGATTAGCTTCAGTTTGAGGTTTAAGTAAGATGTTTGAAATTCCAGTAATATGTGTGGCTACCGGGTTCCTATTGACTTGTCTAAGCCTGTGGTGCAGCCTAGGGATTATTCTCCAGACAGCCAACAGAATTTCCTATTTTCCAATTAAAGGAGAAAAGATTCCCTGCTTGAGGCAAATATCTGGTAAGGATCCCCCTTTCCTATAGGATAGTAGGCAAAGGAATAAGTATCCAGTGTACATTAAAGGAGTGTACATTCCAGCCCCACAGTGTAAGCTCCTTGCTGGAGATTAAAAGAATGTTATCATATCAATAACAAGCATTGCTATGCCAAATTAAAGTCAACACTGCATATATTAAGAATGCCTGATTTGTACACCAATTCCTACCAACTTTGAACCATAGGCTAGTCAACATTATATCTAAAAATGGCAGATGAGGATATTGAAATTTGTTTGGAAATTCATGAGTGACAGCGGTCTTGGTCTTCTGATCTCCAGTGTGATGGGAATTCAAGATGAGAACACGGGAGTGTCTACTTAGGATCATTGAGGAATGATGGTTCATATTATTGTTTTCCAAACATGAAAACAACCTCAGAGAGGGCAAGAGATTCTTTAAAGTGCACATATCTCTTACATATTGGAGGCACACCTTGACTAGAGCCAGTGTTAAATCCAAAGGTTCAGAGAGTCTAAACTGAGACTTCCTTGGGTTGAAGGTGAGCTGATTCATGGGATCAGATTGAAGGTTGGCATTCTACAGGTCATCCACATGGATAAATTGGATTTATTACTCACCAAAGGTTGGTTGTAGATACCCAGTATCCTTTGTATCTGATCAGTTTTATTATTGCTTAATAGATAAACTGGCCTATGTCTCCCCTGAAGATGGTGGGAAATGATGGACACATGACTCTCCCTCTGACTCCTAAAAATAAAAATTCTTTGATGACAGATAAGAGCTACAACTCCTTTTGGTTATAAGAATAAGTATTTAGAACGCAGTTAGGAAATTCACTGGTTTAGAAAACTGCCTGGACTAACTAGTCCTCTAGGTTCCATGGCTTCACCAGCAGGAGTGACACAATTTTTTTTTTAAGTTAATGTTTCTAGAGCTACACTCTGCTTCCATTATTATTATCTATATTCTCAAAAGAAAAATATTTCAACACTAGCATTTCTGCATTCTGAAAAAAATCAGACTCCCCTCCATTGTGAGAGAACAGTTTGTGCTTTAGATATTTGGAACAACTCCTGCCTGCTTGCAGGTTTACAAAATGAAACAAAATTAAAATATATAAGTATGTGTGTGTGTGCATATACAAGTGTATGTTTGTATATATGTGTGGGTTTATGATTGTATGTATAATGTTTACACATAATATTCAGGGAACAAAATATTCACTATTGTCTAATAAAATGGGACTCTAGATTCTGGGTAAAATAACTCCTTAAGTGTAAATTACAGGTGAATAAAGGAGATTTAAAGAATAAGAGACTTGGAGTTCATAGTCTCATGAATCAATATGTAAGGTACATGCAAGCTGATATTTTTTATTTTCGCTCACACTATATAAAATTTTGTTGTTGATAAAATCATACTTAAAGGCATACTTCATGGGGTCAAGTTGCAAAAACAACCCCATTCATTTTAAAATAAAAATTATGACTAATCATTTCTAGTGTATTTTCAACTTTATTTGACCAAAATATTCTACATTCTCCCCAGAAAAGACCATACATAGGGTTTTGAAGTTGCCACATATTTTTCCTGTGAATTTCAATTTAATTTATTATGGTGTGTTTTGCATGGATTCAGCTTCAATAAATAAATAAATAAATAAATAAATAAATAAAGAGTAACAACAGCTCAGATGAAGCAATTCTCACCAAATTCACAAATCTCATTTGGTGAAGTGATATTTTATATTCATTGTAGTGTGAGCAAATGAAGCTCAAGTAAAATGTAAACCCCCTGAGCAAAGCTCATAAGAGTCCACAAACTAAGCTAACGTAACCCATTGTCAGCATGTCATGACAAAACTGGTGATCAGAATTATGCAGTAGTTTGTATTTTTTAAATTTATACTGGATGCTTAGTATAAGATACAAAAAACTGGATCAGTTTAACAAAAATGTGAATATAGGAAAGGGATCATCTGTATCCTTCCTTCTGATGCAGAACACTATGTACCACCATGACAGGCGGTCTAGGAAGACAGTTGTCATGTCTTTGGAACTGAAGGTTTTAAGGAAATCTCTTATCAAGTAAGGGAACAACATCAAAAGACTACAAGAGCCGGGCATAGTGGCGCACACCTTTAATCCCAGCACTCGGGAGGTAGAGGCAGGCGGATTTCTGAGTTCAAGGCCAGCCTCATCTACAGAATGAGTTCCAGGTCAGTCAGGGCTATACAGAGAAACCCTGTCTCAANAGAAAGAGAGAGAGAGAGAAAGAGAGAGAAAGGAAGAAAGAAACTGTACTACTCTTGCAGAAGAGCAGAGTTCAGCTCCCAGCTCCCCATCTGGTAGATTAGCACTGCCTGTTACTCCAGCTCCCGGTGGATCCAACACCAGTACCTCTGGCTCCCAGAACACCAGCACATACATGTGCAAATCCACACACAGACACACACTCACAATACAGATAATTAAAATAAAACAACCACTTTTAAAAATTAAGATGTAAGGTACAGGCTAGGCATGCAGCTCAGAGGCAGAGCATATGATAGAGTACTCAAGGCATTGGCTTCAATCCCCCAAAACCAAAACCAAAACCAAACCTTAAGGAAATGTATTAAGTTTAAAATACTAAAGTACCTTATAACAAAAGGGCAAATAAAATGAAATTCAAAACTGCTAACAAATCATAAGAATATACCCACATGCATGCCAAAAATAAGTATAGCTAACATTTAAGTGTTGAAATAAGTTTCAAACTGACACTTAAATGTTGCCTCTTTAGTCTTTATAGTAAATTTTTTTGCTGCTTTAATTTCTGTCTCTTTAATAGCCTATGCTACTTTAATAGTAAGCCATGAGGTTTATCACTATTTTATACATCATGTCTTAATTACTGCTAATACATAAAACAGATACTTATTTGACATTTAAGTAATAAACAGCAAATGAGTAAACTGTGAAGACATCAAGAGGCTTTTCTTTAGCAAAGGTTAGATATTAACAGTTCTCTATAAACTCAAAAAATGTTGTAAAACATGTATATAGATGAAAATAACTATTTGTTACTTGCCCAATTTGTTCAAAATTACATAAGCAGATAATAATAATGACTATTGAAATAACTGTTGATGTTTTCTTTACTAGCCAAATCCCTTGACAATAACACTTACATTTTTAGTACTTTTTTCCGAATTTCAACCTCCTTATCAACAGTGGGATCTTCAAAGAGTTGTACCCTGAAGTTGCTCTTTCTCAGTGGAGTACCACACTCGGGACAGTTTCCAGCTCCTCTTACAAACAGTAAGTCCACACAACTCTCACACCTATAAAGAAAGAACACATGTAGCAATCGTGGTAATAGTAGTAAACAGTTAAACAAGAAGGGTCATGAATGTGAAGGGAATGGTGGTGGAGATAGGGAGAACTAGGGTAGGAGACAAGGGGAGAAATGATGGAAACATGGTATTCATGAATGAAATTCTCACAAGGAAGGAAGGAAGGAAGGAAGTATGGAAGGAAGGAGGAAAGGAAGGAAAAAACGAAAAAAAAAAAAAAAAAAAAAAAAAAAAAAAAAAACTACAAGAGAGTGATGCAGTTTTAAGAAAATCTGGAAGAATGTTAATATAACCAAAATCCAAAATATAACTAGCATTTTTGTTTATGATTATAATGTCCTAAAGATAATATTTTAGAGTAGTTGATTTTTGGTAGAGAGAGAGAGTTTACAGGAGGAGCTAAATAGGTCCACTTTCAGGCTATTTGGAGTGAGACCATGCCTACTAAGGGTCTGTGGGCTATCATTCCATAGGGAATATGTTTTCAAATCGTGTGTTGTTTGTATAAATCAGGAAACTGCAGTCATTTAGGAAAACTACAAAGTATAACTAGCAAGGAGAGCAGCCAGAAAGCTTGCATGAGCTGTGCCTTTGAGGCGTGTTCATTAAGCACCTCTCTCCTAATTTAAGTTTTAAATAAAGTTGGGGAAATAATGATGTGGAGAAGAATATAAATCATTTTAATGTATCAAATTCCATTTCCCTCAAAACCTGTGTTTTCATGTATTGTTTAACTAAGTCCTTTGAAGACAATAATGATTTGTAATAAAGAAGAGAAATAGCTTACCATTGTGTAGTTTCTGTCCTACCATTCAACATTCTTCGTATCTTTACCCAAAATAATGAAATGAAGTTGTTGAAAATTCCTCCATTGAGAAGTTTCCATCCTATCATTAGCATGGTTTATATCTTTACCCATAATATAGAAATAAAGTTGTCGAAAACTCAATTTTCAGTGCGCCAATTTACTCTTAATTTAAGTTAGTCATCAACTATGGTCATCAGGAATAAATCATTGTGGGAACAGATTATGTATGCTACTTGGATTGAGAGGCAAACAGATTTCAAATGACAAGGCAAACAGCTTCCATCAGCATTTATTGTTGCTTTTGTTTCAATACTCTGGGTTATAAACCCTACTCATTTTAGGACTTCTGCATATCTGAGACAAGTAAGGATTCAGAGGTAGAGGCGGCTTGTAACAGTATCCAGTGATGAAATTGTGTGACCCCTGCAGTAGAGCTCTGAGCAAACTCCACTGAGCACCTGTATGGGATTTCTGAAGCTCACAGGAAGGTCATTAGTAAACTCAGCACACATACCAACCCGGATGGCAATCTGTAGTGAGGTCCTGTGGCAGCAGCCTTCTTGTTTTGGTATTTTGGAAAGTCATTAGTGTAGCAATATAATACAATTATGTGAGCATCTGGATATCTGTGTACAGCATGGAGTCTCTAACTTATCACTGGATTAACAACATAGCCATGGGGTGGTCCTCAAGATCCTCACTGTATTTAAAGATATCTGAGTTTAGAGATAAGGTAATTAGAGTGTATAATCTCATATATATATATATGATCAAAACATCAGATTCCATATAGTAATTATATATAGTATTTAATTGGAATTATGTCAATAAATTGAAAAAATTCAGTACTTGTATCAGTCTCTCCCCATAACTAATTAAGATCTTAAGGATATAGCCAGATAGTTATTCTTTTAAAATCTGTCATTCAGAGGCTGGAAAGATAGCTCAGCAGTCAAGAGCACTGGCTGCTCTTTCAGAGGTCCTGAGTTCAATTCCCAGCAACTACTTGGTGGCTCACAACCATCTATAATGGGATCTGAAGCCCTCTTCTTGCATGTACTTATTAAATAAATAAATCTCTCTTTTCTTTTTTTATTAGATATTTCCTTTATTTATATTTCAAATGTTGTCTCCTTTCCTGGTTTTCCCCTCTGAAAACTCCCCTATTCCATCCCCCTCCCCCTGCTCACTAACCCACCCACTCCTGCTTCCCTGTCCTGGCATTCCCCTACACTGGGGCATCCAGCATTCATGGGACCAAGGGCCTCTCCTCCCAAGGATTCCTAGAAAGGCCATCCTCTGCTACTGTAAATTTACAGCGCAAAGGTTTAATTTACTCTCTTCTTAATTTGTGTAACTATTCAGTTTCCTAAACAGAAAATTCATCCATGGATGTTTTCTAGTCAGGAGCAAACTACTTTCTTAAGTTTTTACTTGCCCTACTGATAATGAATGGCAAGATGTAATTTGTTTATAGAAAGGAATTGTTCCTTTCCATGATTAGCAACTTCATTGTTATATGAATCACACTGACCTGAGGATGTAAACCTGACAAGTTTGTAGGCCTGACAAATATGAACACTAGCAAAGTCAGGAAGGAACTAATGATATTAAAAAAAAAAGCAATTAATTTTTAAATGTATTTCAAATTAAAATATAAGCACACCACTTCCAACCTTCCCTCTATCCAACCCTTTCTATACCTCACCTCTCAAGCCCCTCATATATCCTTCCACTCCCTCTCACATAGAAATCTCATTCTCTTTCTTATTGTTACATAGTTGTGTGCATAAATATTTAAATACAGCCTGCTGGGTGCATTTTTTTTTTGTTATTTGTATGTATCAGGAATGAAGCTTTAAAATAACTTAAAGCCCACTGTAGTCAATAAATATATAAATTTAATGTAATCTTAAAACCTCTACTATAATCGAATAAAAGTTCCCATTGAGCCCAGGGCTATAGGAATACTACTATCCCCCTCCTCCAATCTGCTCAAAACCTCCTCTTTGTGTTTCTGGTCTCTTTGCACATGTTCAATTTTAAATTTTTTATAACTTTCATTTACAGTCCTATTTTATAGTTAGTATAATTTAATTTTCTTCCAAATATTTCCAAACGCATAGTTCTTTTTCTTTCTGTAGAAGATAAAAAAGCCACACAAAAACTATGTAACAAAACAAACAAACAAAACAAAACACAAAAAAACAGGGGCCTTAGAGAAGAACAACTCGGTATGAGTTTTATGTTTTGGTTTTTGGATTTTTGTTTGTTGTTTGTTTGTTTGGTTGGTTGGTTTGCTGTAGAACATGAGGCTCTAATCACAAGTGCCTTAACCTATGCTCATGATTGCTTCTGATCTTAATGTGACCATGACCATCCCTATCTATGGGATTTTGTGGTTGCCTTAGCAATCTTTCTCTCCACTGTAGCTTTATAAGGATAGTGTTCTACCCTCAAAGAAAGAATCTTTACTTCCAAGATGGCACAGCCTTTGGCAGTCTAACACATCTGAAAACCTGCTTCGTAAAAAATAGTCTTTGTTGGATGTTTTTTCCCAAGGGGATCATGCTGGTGATGTGTATGAATAGTGTTTTGACTAAGAGGAGCACACAGTATGGGTGATGACATTAAGTTATTTGTGATCACCCAAAGGATGTTTAAACTGTCTTTTAGTGTGTGCTTATCATAACCACACTGTGTATTTACTACATCTAAAATATGCCATGGACCTCCTGGCACAATCTTAAGAAGTTACAAAAGCTGCTTTTCTCTTCCTCAGAGTATAGAATATAAACTTTTCCTTCACATCACTGCGGGTTAGCATGTCTAAATCATTACCATGAGGTATCATGTCTAAACATATATAGAAAAAAATATTCATTCTCTCTCTCTCTCTCTCTCTCTCTCTCTCTCTCTCTCTCTCTCTCTCTCTCTCTCCCCTCCCCCCGTGTGTGTGTCCACACGCGTGTGTACATGTGCTAGAAGAGGGTATTGACCAGAAGATAGAGGTGCAATCATCTATAGCCATGATATGTGGATGCTGGAACCCAAACTCCTCTGGTCCTTTGCAAGATCTAGTGCTCTGAAATCTGAAGCTCCCAAATTTGGCTTTCTATCTTATTCGCAATCATTGTCTCTAGTCCTATTATTTTTCTTAAGGTCTATTAAACAGGCTTTTAGAAGTATAGCACGTATACATAATTAGTTCCCCATTAAATTTTAGTGTTTGATTTCTCAACACAAACTGGTGGGGATCCACATAATTACATAAAGCAAAACAAAAAGTATCGCCACACATAACTGCTCAAACTTTGTATGGAGAGCACAATGGTCTCCTAATGTCTGAGTTAGTTGATCTAAGGCAGTAGAGAACATGTTTCTCTTTGACACTGATGATGTAGACGCCATTCATCCACCCATGCAGTAGCATTCTCCCTTATGGAAAACAAATAATTTTTGTGGGGAAAACACCGACTTTCTTTTTTATGAGGTGTGTTCCTTTAATCTCTTCACTTTGTTCCACACACTGCCGTTGCTCACTGTAACTGTTTTAATGAAATCACTCATCCCTTTCCCTCCTCTTTCTCTATTAATATACCAACAGGCATCTTCCTCTGGATCCTGATTGAAATTTGTTCCAACAGACCTTTCCAGAATGCAGCATGAGGGTCCTGCACTCACAGATCTCTAGAGAAACCAGAAATGTTAAGCACACAGGATTGTCTTTCCAGCGGGGAAGATGGAGAAAACCCGTACTTCCATCCAGAAAGCTGGGAATTGGAAGTGATTAACAGCTGATGATATGCAGTATCTGTTGGGTCAGACCATATCAAGATCCTACATCCAGAACCAGACGTGGCTAGTAATCTAAATGACCCTTATAGCCAGGATCTCCCCAATCCCCTATGACCAGGACCAGAGGTGGCTAATAGCCAAATGACCTCTATGTTATCTGTATGACTAAGACCAGACCTGACCTTTCTTTAGTACCTTAAGCTAGCACAGACAGCCTATCTCTAGATACCACATTTTTGGAAGAAATAACATGTACCTTGAGTTACATTTCGATGTAATTACACTGCCTTGTTCACTGGAAATTGTATTACACCAGGAAACATTTTTAAAAATCATACTGTGTTTAAATTTGTTGGGAATAACCCCCCAGGTATTAAGCTCCCCACAGACTGACCCAGGTTGGCTAGGTCATTCTGAACTGGGTTTCTCTTCTCTTCTCTGTAGTTCACTTCCCTGCTGCCATGACCACCTATAGGGTCCCTCTCACATGCCTTGTTATCTCATTATGTATTTCTATCTTGGACTAACTATGGCCAAGGATCATAGAAGATGCTAAGAGGTTTAACTGTTCAAACTGCTCAGCTTTATAGTATTTGACAGCAATCAAAGAGATTATGTCAGAGACCAGGTTGAGAAAGCCCAGGCATCTTACACCCAGGACATCCTGCAGCCCAGGCGTTTTCACAGTATGCAGCTAAGAGCCACATAGTTCTTNNTCAAGAGCCCTTCCCCCTCTCCCTCTNCAAGGCCACTCCTGGGAACCAGCAAGACCTAAACAGACATCAAGGACTGAGGGAGTCTTCTCACATTCCAGAGCTGCCCAGAGCTGTCACCTTGAACTGTTAGGAGGATCCGGACTCTAAAAAAGGGCTCTTAGATAAGCCCCCCTATGTCCCAGGGCAGTGGCGCCAAGGACCCTAGATGAATCACTAAATGTATTAGACTTGCAAATAACTNTTCCCAATTATTTCTCTCACTGTATACCTTTGATCACCCCTCTCCAAATTGTATTTAACCTGAGCATTTCCCCTTAGTAAAAGAGACTATGACAAACATGCATGGTCTTCGTCTCTTTCTTTATTCCCATTTCTCTCTAGGTCTGTGATCCCCCTCAAGGACCATGGAATAAAGTGTCCCGCGGGCCGGGGCAAGATTACATGAAACTCCCTTGCTACTATAACCTAGCTTCCAGCATCCTTTTGCATTCCCCAAGACTTTAACTTCAGGAAAATTATTCTTTATTTCCTCATCTCAACAATGATTTTGGCAGTAGCCACTGGGAGCTCTCGTTTCCAATATATAAATTACCCAGTAGAGATGAACTTCTCTGTAGTACAGACCAAACCTAACAGGAAGTAGTTTAAAAAGGACTATGGGGATTAGCATGTCCAGAGATGTGCCTCTCTTGAGTACTTATTTATGGAATTTATTTTAGTCTAAATTTAATTCAGAGGGCAGTTTTGGTTACTCTTTGCCATTAACACAGGTAGAAACAGTGGGTTTCCAGGGTTGTACCATGGTTTAGGCCTTGTTAAAACTCAGAGTACTCTTTCATGGTTTTGTTTTTGACCCCCATTGCTATCATCTTTCTGTGATGCACTCAGAACAGGGAGATGTTGGTGGAGTGTGTTTCTCCTACTCAGGGAGACCATGACACCCCTCTCTACTCATAGTTAAAAATGACCTAGTGGCCAGTTCGACCGCTGACAGATTGCAATCCAGAGCCCTCAGAAAGTGTGCAGGTTTACATGTGACATAGAAAAACTGTCAGTGCCCAGCAGTCCTGGGGATTTTACTTAGTGACTGACTTCAATTCAGCACCTGCCTAAGGATAGAATGGATAAGGGCAGGGTTTAAAGGTGATATTAGTATTAGAGTCTACCTTTTTTTTTTTTTTTTTTGTTAACATTGAAATTTCCTAACATCTGCTCTTGGTGCCTCATGGAATGTGAACTACTGAATGTGGCTTATCCTGCAGCTTGTCTCCATGTATGACAGAGGGGTGTCAGTGTTTGCCACCTGTTGCAATATGCAACAAGATGACAAAGGCTTGCTGCCAGAGCCCTGTCTTTTCATCCCCCCCACCCCACCCCACACACAGTATGACTCTTTGTGTTTTTTCTCTGCCAGCCACCTGGCACACTCCTGCTTCACAAAAAAGCAAGGTGGGCTCATCTTCAAATGAGACATACTATTCCTCAAGGGACAAAAGAAATAATGTCCCTCACAGATGGTCTCCAGCACATGCCATAGTTGAATAAACCTGACAAGCAGAAGATGGTAGTGGCAAGTTGCTAGCATCCACTTCAATTGTGTCGCAGCACATGCTTTCAAGGCAGGGAGCAGAGAGAGATTATTTCAAGATGACAGAAACTTGGGCCACTACCTTCTGCATAAAATATGTGTTTGGCTTCATTGTAACCTGTCCGAACAGCTCAAATGTGTGACTGTGAACTAGATGTATTCATTCACTATTCCAAACACATTTACTATTATGCCTGTTGTAAAACAGCCCTGTAACAATTCTTAAGCCTTTTTTTTTCCTGAATGTTTAGGGACAACGTTGCAAGTTTTCAAGATGGCTTACCAGAAATAAAGTGGATTTGTCAAACGATGTCAAATATGATAAGCATAAACCTCTACTTAGATCGCAGCATAGTGATTCTTGTCTTGATGGGTGGAAGATCTCCACATGTTTGTTTTCTGTCTTTGACCTAAGTTATATTTCTCAGGATCTTCACCACACAATACTGATTTTTTTTTTTGTCGGAACACAAGACTGATCATCATTCCTTCTTAGCATTTGTAAATGAAGCTCGGTCCCCCCCCCCAACCCCAACTTTGATTTAGTCTGTGTAAGAGAACTGTGAACACAGCGATCATGGGCACAGGAGAAGTTTGCTCAGAGATTGCCACAAACGTGGTACTTCTCTGCCATCTTGAATCAATATTTAATGATTAACACCTTAAATTGTCTATGATATCTCTAGTCCAGGTAAATAACCACAAAAGATGGATCACTGAAGTCAATGATAGGATATGATTTAAAATGCCAAAAACCATTTTCATCACACGCTGCTGGTACAAACACAGGCTCAGGAAGCAGTTTGTAGACTACGGGATTGCTTCCACTTTCACATGGGTCTCAGGTAATGTGAATAGATATTCAGTGGCCTCTTTTGCAGCACTCATTATATGTAACATTAACACATTATATGATATCCCAGAGATGTAGAGGATGAATATTTCTCTCATCATGGAGGCTATAGACAGAAAACGTAAATGTAGTGTTACCCACCTGATTATTCGTACTATTGCCTTATCAATAGTGACTGGAACTGCAAAGAGCTGGCACAAGAAGCGAACAGAAAGGGTCAGTTATCCACCCTAGCAATGTAGGAGACTATTTTGTGAAGGTAGATCAAAGAGAGTTGTTGCTTTAATAAACTCTGCACTATTGGTTCATCACATGACATAGTGAGCAAGCATCTCCAGATGAGAGAATCTGAGCTTTCATCAGTTCCCTGAAGAAAGTGTTTTGCTTACTCTTTTACAAGGAGTTGAGGGACATTTTGTATCTTGAAAGTATGAATTATCGCTTAAAAATGCATGTTCAAGGGATTTTAGTGCATATTTCAGTCACTGGAATTGAAACTAGATCCTAAGCTAGTGTGTGTGTGTGTGTGTGGTGTCTGTGTGTATACAGTTAAAAGTCTTGTTAGAGCATACTATTTAGGAAGGAGATCAAGATAGGCTGATATCAGGTGATGAGGATCAAAAAAATGTTGGCGAAAAGAAACATGAGTCATAGAAGATGTTAAAACTAAATTATTTTTCTAATTTTAACTCTATCATAGTTTATTCTTTTTTTCATAGTAGATAAGTGAATTAAACTTTCTAGGTGTTAAAAGTAGTATTACCAAGAACAATAAAAATGTGAGATCAATAGAAAGATAGACAGACAGACAGATAGATATGTAGATAGATAGACAGACAGACAGATAATATAGTTGATAGAAAAAAACGTAAAACCCTACACAAAGCTCCATTACTTAGGAATGGCTATTATAATTATATAGAAGTTCACTGACTTTCTTAATCTGATTGTGTGGTATTTTTATTTGTGTATCAATTAGAAGAGATAAATTGATTTAATGAATAGAAATCTACACCACCAATACTCCAATTCTATTACTGCCACTAGTTTAGAAAATTGAAATGGTTGGGTCATGTACATTTAGGGAATTTAACTGTATGTTCTCAAGTTGTTTCTGACCAGGGAAAGAAATGAAACTATTGAAAGAAAATCTTCAATTGGGAATTTCTCCAGGGTTTTAAAGCTGAATCATTTAGATTTGTGCTCAAAAACGGGACAGGTTTTTTTCTAACAGTAATTTATATTATCCTGATGAAACTGAACTTGTTTATTCATATTTTGAAAAGTTCGTATTCTGTTTTACTGTTAAGTTTATGGGAACTCCAGACAATAATTTACAGGAAATTTCACAATATGAGAAAGGGAAAATTGAGGTATCTAATAATGCGAAAGTTGACTCACAAGCCCTTGAACAATGATCCACATTTAGTATTCTGTGCAATATTCTTCAACTTCCAGAAAATGAGAGTGACCTCGCTCACAGCCTACATGAAGTCTAGTTTATGATATCAGGTGATTTTTCCCCCTATTTTTTCTATGTGGACACTGATAAGCAAGTAGGTAGACAGGAGGAGAGTGAAGAAATGTGGGCAGGAACTGAAGTTCAAAGAAGACAAGAGAAGCTGAAAGAGATTCCTAAGGAGCATGCTATGGAGATAAGAGAACAGAGAACCAGTGGGAAACAAGAAAATGAGAGGGCAGAGGATGCTAGATCCGGTGGAGGAGGGGATGATAAAAGGAAAGGCAGGCATTGTGTCAGGAACCTTGGAAAAACAAAAGAGAAATAACGTGACCAGAAAAGCCTCCAGAGAATATTCAAAAATACAATCTAATACTTAGCAGATTAAAAGACAGTATAAAAATGAACTGCCTCATTTGAAATCAACACTTCAAGACAGAAGGCAAAAATGGATTGGATAGATTTTTATTTGGTGTTCTTTTTTTCCCTAAGTCTCTCATCTGGGCTCCTTAACCTCCACTGTCCTATATTCTTACCAATCTGTTTCTGCCTCTTTTCTATAAAAGAGGAAAAATCACTCATTATTAATTATAAAAACAAAGCCTCTGTAAATAGATGTAAATGATCAAAATCGAGTGACTTGGTATATTCACAAATGTAATGGACTACAGAGAATTGGCCACTTAACCAATTTTAGGTATCTTAACTTATTCCAGAAGCATGTACGCCTTTTTCCTTTTTGAGCACATTCTTATCTAATAGATGACTCATCCAGTATTTGCTGGGGCTTTGGTTGAAAGACAAATTCAGTGAGCTCAAGCAAACTCGTGCAATAACAGTGTAAGGAGAGCTCTTTAGGCTTGATTTCATCTGGGATATAGCCTCTTGGGTACTATGTTTCCTGTGATGTCTCTTGTGTCCCAGGATATTGGCTTTATTCTACCAGGATTCATGGGAAAAAATATCAAAGCTAATGAATGCCTCATACCTAAAATCTTTGGTTTGCAATTGCCAGAAGTATAAGCCCTTTCTCTTAGAATGCTAAATAAATTTCAGGGGGTAACATGTTGTTCAACATGTCTTCCAAGAAGAGGACAAAGAACATGGCGCCCTAATGGAGAATCTAGTTTTCAAAAGGTAGAAATCACTATATCCATGGAGGAAATCTTACCACTTGTCATCCTAAGGGAGATATTTTTGTTTCTAATTTGAGGTTTCAGGTTGCGCTCAGTCAAGACCAAACATAGAGTCCTCATCTTAAAGGGAGTACAAGAGTTTATTCTGGAGCAGTTTTGAGTGACCACAGTCCAGGAACTGTTTCCACTATGGAAATAGTTTTATAAAGTTTTACAGATCAAAGAAAGTCATAAATCAAGGCACGTTCAGAATCCTTTGGTGGGCATGTCAGAGAGGCAGGTACAGCAAGATGGGAGAAGATAAGTTAATTGATTCCAACAGATTTTTAATCTATTAGTCAGAAGACGTTTGTTCTTACAAAGAGTGGGCAAGACATGGCTGTTCTGGGGCATTCTAATCTGTTAATACTACTGAAACTCTAATCACTCCATCACTTTCTGCAGACACAACTCCTTTTCCAGAGTGTTTACTAACCCTAATGTGACAAAGCTGCTCTAACTGCAGTTGAAACTGCTCAAGCCAATGTATGAAGCTGTGGACTACAATGCATGCCATCAGGGTTATTGAGACTGATTATTATTCTATTCAGTGAATGGGTTTTCTAAAGCCAAAGTTCATCAAAGCAAAAAAAAATAAGTAGGACGAAATATCAAAATAAAAAACATATTTAAGCACATTAAGTTGTTCCTTTAGGAGCTTTAGTTTGTGTTGACATAAAGTTTAGATCACATTCTAAAGTGAAAAATACATGCATGTATATATTGTATATGCATACATATTTAAAATCTGCATATATATATACACACACATACTTATGTACAGATGCTTTCAGTTCATTTTTATTAATGTGGTGGTAGCTTATTGAACACTTTTAACTGCACAAAAATATAAATTAATGGTGGGATCTTCCTGGATTGACTTGCTTAGACAGACAAATAATTATTAGAATCATTAACAGTGGGATATTAATATCCATACTCCCTTGCTTTAACTGATGCTTACCTGAGAGTTTGTTAATTTCTTCTAAAACATATCTGTGGACTTAAATAAACTTTATCCTGTAATTAATACACTTCCTAGTGTGTATAGGTGTGATGAGCTCAAATCTGGAGCTACAGGTCTTTTAAGAAAGGAATTTTTTAGTCCAAGTGAATCTTGACACTGATGCAATATGCACTTGAATTACTTGACTTGCTAGAAAATATTCAAATACTATTAAGCTATAATTTTTAAAAATATCTGTAACTTCCTGTATTTTCATCTGATAGCTCATAAGAAAACTACATAAGCATTCACAATGCTTTCAGATGCTGTGTATGTAACCATTAACTAAAATTGTAAACAAACAGTAAATAACTTTATCAACTTAAATTACTTGAAACACTATACCTTGAATCTGAAAAGAGTATGTGTGCGTGCGTGTGTGTGTGTGTGTGTGTGTGTGTGTGTGTGTGTGTGTGTTAGTTTTTTGAGTGTTCTTCATGGTATTTTTATAGAACACACTATAAACTAATATCTCAAAGACTTGTTTATTTTTATTTTACGTGTTTCGGTGTTTTGCCTGCATTAATGTTTGAAGGTGCCAGATCTCCTACAATTGGAGCTTCAGACAGTTGTGAGCTGCCATGTAGATGCTGGGAATTTCACTCAGATCCTCTGAAAGAGTAGCCAGAGCTCTTAACTGCTGGCCCATCTCTCCAGCCTCCAGAAAAGCATTAGGCTTTGATTGTTTGTTTGTTTGAGACAGGGTTTCTCTGTGTAGCCCTGGCTGTTCTGGAACTCATTCTGTAGTCCAGGTTGGCCTTGAACTCAGAGATCTGCCTGCCTCTGCTGCCCGAGTGCTGGAATTAAAGCCATGCACCATCACTGCCTAGTCATTTTTTTTAAACTTATTGTTTTTATTACTTTAAGTAATTTATTACATAAAGAGATGAAGTATTTTCACCTACATTATAAGTTAGCTGCACCTATGAGGTGAAACTTTCTGGTCTGTAGAGACAGGGGAAGGACTGGCTGCTGGCTCATCTGTATTCCACAGAGGTAGCTCAGGAGCAAGAAGTGTGTAGGATGCAGACACAACAGAACAAGACACTGTTTGCTGGCTGGCATGGAAGGAAACGTTACATAAGAATGTTGTAGTTTGGACTACATCTCCTCTTTGCACTCGATTTGTGATTGACACTCTTTGTAGGGAGTGTGAGTGAGGTCTAATGAAGTCAAATCCCTTTAGGCCCCCTGATGATTACCAGGACTCCAGGGTTCCCTCTCAGACAGCCATTTGATGACGTGAAAATGATAAAGCTCCCTTTCACATCTATTATTTGAATTTCCTCCCAAATAAAATCTATCATTGTCAACATGTAAGTATTAATATAAAACTAATTGGCATATTGCTTTATATACTGCTTTTACTCCCGAGATATAATACAGACTTGTTCGGATGGTATGATTTAAATACTGTTTGATTTGAGCTAATATTACAGGTTTTAATAGCATTTCAAACTGTAGAGGGGGTATTCTGTACATTCCTAACAGACTCTTCTAAAATAGCTATTCATTAGTAGGCTGGTATTTCTTTATTGCATAATCTTAAACTGCGGTTTCACTCTCAAACTAAACGTTTTTAAATTCTATGGTGATTTTTATTCAAAATTGTTAGTCTACAATGAGTGATACCTAGATTGACTGGAATCTCTGGGGCATCATTGTTACCATGCCACTCTTTCTGTCAGGACAGCCCCAGGCCATAGGCTTGCCTGACAATTAAGATTTGGGAATGAGCTAGAAGTGCACAAAGCTGAGGTCACCTTTCTGTGTCTAGGGACACATTCACAGGGAAGCCATTGTCACCAATCCAAGGGAAGTATCTTAGTACAGAGCTGCCTGACTTTTAGAAAAGGTTTAAAATTTATGATTGTATCTCATCCATTTAAAGTAATGAGAGGAGGAAGGACAGGTGTTCAAAAAAAATCAATACCTGGAGAGTTAATGCCTTGGCAGTATCTTTGGGTGAGTGTATAAATCAAGCACCTTGAAAGATGCCCATTTTATTCGGCACTCAGAGCAAGCATTCCCTTAGGCTGGCTGTATCTACATGCCCCAGACACAGCCATTAACTTCAGCATCCTGTCTGTGATAACTGGTCAAGCCTTCCCCTGTCTATATCCACTACTACATGGTAAATACTAAGCAATCAGTTTAGTACTAAACTTGAAATAATCTCTGCAACTGTCTGTAGATTTTATATATATATATAATTATTATATTATTATATAGTCTCTCGAAGACTCAAGGTTTGTTCATTCATCATATGCCTGTCAGTACATGAGAACCCAAATGGTTAGTCTGGTTCTGCCTCAATCACTGCCCTTACCCTGCTGCGGGCTTTTGGACACACTTTATCAGTCATGTGCTTCAGCCATGAGTGACAGTTTGTAGGGAGGGTCACCGGGATGCTAATGAAGGCAAATCAATCATAACTACTAATAGGCCACCTGGACTCCAATGCATCCCTGGCAGAGATCCTAAAAGTACATAGCATATCATTTTTGAAGGAACACAAGAAACATCAAAGATGACATAGAATTCTCTGCTTGAATACATTAGTTCAGTGATTTATATGGCTCTCAAGAACTATGAGGCAAAAGGACATACGCTACTTGAAACACTGTTTGACTCTTAAAGGTGTTTTGAGGGGCATGAGTGTTAAACATATTCCGATATAATTTTCAGTATTTGATTAGTTCCAGAAGTACAGATGCAGCTTTGAACACAAACTGAAATAATAGAAAGCCTAAAAGTGGAAATTCCATAATAGCCCATTTGTAAAAAAATAAAAAAAAAATGAAATCTAAAAAATAAATTTAATCACAAATTCATGACAAAACAAGTCATTTCTAGTCAGTTTATTCATGACAACCAATTTTACAGAGCTCACAAGATTGTGTTATCTATTGTTTTCTTAATGAAAACAATTTATGCTTTGCTATCTTAAAATACTAGAAACAAATTTTGTGGAAAAAGGAGTTGTAGCTAAGTGTCACCTCCTTTCAATTTTCTCTTACTGAGTTAAGAGGTAATGAAAAATTATCCAATTCTTAACACATTTTTTTCTAGCTTAATATTGAGAATTAACATCATGCTCTCTCTAGATCAGTGTTACTTGACCTGTGGATTGAGGCCACTTTGAGAGTCAAATGACACTTTGGTAGGACTTGCATATCAGATAACCTCCATACCAGACATTTACATTACAATCGCTAACAGGAACAAAATTAGAGTCATGGAGTAGTAACAAAAATAATTTCATGGTGAGGGTCAGTGCGACATGAGGAACTGTGTTAAAGGGTTGCAGTGTTAGAAAGGCTGAGAACCCACTGCCTTTAGATTGGGCACAGATGTTTTGAAATACAACCAAACTATATTCTTAACAGAGAAGTGGCTGTGAGCTTGAATGTTGGAGTTTTTATAATAGTAAATTAGTGAAATCCTTCCACGTGAATTTCTTGTTTTATCTAAAGAGTGGTGGACTGACTGTTTATTAAGATTTTTCTTGTGTATAAGATACTATGTTACAAATTTCAAAGCTCTTTGAGGTATATACTATAAGATATGTTACAAATTTCAAAGCTCTTTGAGGTATGTACTCATAAGCATTTGAGAATACCAGGATATCATTGTCAGCTACGTGTTTAGTAGACACCATCTGTTTATACATATTGTATTATAAGAAATTTTAATAGCACACTTATTTGAATAACACTAAGACATCCTGGGATAATCATCTGCTTGTTATAGAATGACACAAACCTAATTATAAATTTCCAGCCCTCCTATCAAGTAGTTAAATTAGTAAGACAAATGCCTAACTACGTCAATCCTCAGTTTGAATTATTCAGCACAGTACGGACAATAATTACCTATCTGATACAGGAATGAAATGTTTTAATATTAACATTAATATGCATAATTTAAATAGTACTTGGCGTACTGTTCCGGATGGGTGTTCACAGGATGTTATTAACTCTCTTTATATTTCTTTAAAGATCTTTGGTAAATATCTTTAATAAATATCTTAAAACATCTTTATCTCTTATCTCTATGTTATAAAACCAAATACATTTCTTACAACAGTTGCCCATACATGTAAACCTGGTTGGTAGGAAAACATAAATAAGATGTAACCACTATCAAAAAAATAAAGTTTCTAAATTACTAGACTTCAACCATCATGGTTGTATTTGATTAGGAAGAACATTTTGAAATCAAGATGTGATCAGTAGTTAGCTTGATCTTGGTTTTTGTTGTTGGTGGTTTTTTGGGTTTTGTTTTTTGTTTTTTGTTTTGTTTTGTTTTTTGTTTTTGCTTATTTTGTGATATGGGGTATTAAACATGGGACTTGGGTTGAGTCTTGTCCTCAGGCCTTCTGGACAACCTGTACACAATGTGTTATTCGATAAGATAAAAGATTGCAGATGTTACTGAATTACTGGGTGTCGAACAGAGTTATCTTAACTCAATAAGATGTCTTTTAGCCTCATTTTGCTTTTCTCTAAGTCTCCTTGTATGCAGATAGCATTGAGTATAGGAAAAATATGTTCACTGATTTTAGATCACCTAATGTTGATAATAAGTCATAATAAAAACCCTATAGTTATTTTAAATATATATTTAAAGATGGTAATATTATACTTATAAAGGAACAAAATATCCTAATATACAAAACTGTTCCTAAAGCCCCTAGGTTTATAATTTGATTCATTGTAGAAGTTAATCCTTAATCGTTCACTGTTCAATTTTTTCCTAGGAGAGCTGTATTTATCAAAGTAGAAAGATTTTTCTTTTCTTGCTGACTTATTTATTAAAAAGTAAAAAAAAAAAATCTATGGTTATAATGGTTGGTTATTTGCCTTCTTTTTGCCCCCTTTGTGTCCTGTCCTGTAGATAAGCTGATGCTGTTTCATTAACAGTGGGAAGAATTTCTTCCAATGTGTCATTAAAATGAGCTTTAATGTTAAGGTGAGGCTTCAATATTATTAGTGGTACAATGCTCGTGGTTGGAGGCCAGTCCCACATTGAGAGCAACGCTAAGTAGAAAGAATAGGAAAACAATCAATTTCTCTAATTACATTTTACCTTATCGCATGTAGTGTAAAACAAAACAAAAAACAAAACAAACCAAACAAACAAACAAACCAAAAGCCCCAAGAAGAGCAGGGATGAGAGAGGAGAGGAAGATCGGAGGGGATGGAGAGAGAGTACTAAAATGCCTCTTCTCTAGGGCATTGTCTTTAACTCTCTGGGCAGGAAGAACCCTGATAATTAAATACTGTAGCTATGTATTACTAATGAGAGTACTACCCTACACCCAAGCCCAGTCCACACAAGTCGTTCTTACAGGCTGCTCAAGTCTAGGTCTTTCAGCACAGAGAAGAGTGACTAATGAGCAGTCCTTGAAGGAAAAGAAAGCCAAGGATGTTTTCAATCATCAGATTTTGCTACCACACACTTGCTGCTGATGATTACATTTGTCCTTGGGGCACTGTTTAAAGATCTGCTAAAACTGAAAAATAATCAAGTCGTTGGAAAGGAAACACAGGACTCCCCTTTTTCAATAACAGACCGATAAAAATGTATACCACACTGGCCAATTTCTGTCTCTCTAGAAGGCAGAATGGGGCTCTATAGCTCAAAGAGGAACAGCCATCAGAGTCAGTGTAAAACTGACGATTCTACACAAATATATCCCAGTACTTCAAGTCCAAGTTGTCCGGGGGACCCAGCAGCCCTCAGATGCCCAAAGAATACTCAGAGTTTGGCATTCTTTAACTACGATTCTGTGACTTTCCTTCATCCTTTAGTATTTGGGAATTTTTAATTCTTTGTTTCAAAAGTAATGTTTTTTAATTTATCGTTATTAATAATTTGGCATTCACCTTATGGTAAAAATATCATATCGGATTTAGATGCCTTCACCAAAACCTGTGATTCGCATATGTAGAATTGAATTACATATGGCAGAAACCCTGGACGGGAATTGTGAGGCCATTGTGCTGCACCTCTGAATTCCCACGCTTTCTGCAGCGCTTGTGGGCTTATTACAGTTAGTGTGAACTCACCCAAAGTAGCTTTCAGACATCAGCACTGGCTGAACCCTCTCACCGTTTGGAAATAATGAACATACAGTAGTTCCCTTAAGGTATAGCTGTGTTCCTGGAAAGAGCAATAGTAGCTTAGCAGATGGACCCAGTGAGACAGACACTCATACCTGCTTGTGGCATGGGGTAGATGTTTCTTACTTCTCGCAAAAGGAATAATTGTACATTAATGGAATATTGCAGTATTTAATACCAAGCACGTTCACTTCAGGAATGCTTTTTAATGCAGTTCTCAGACTTTGCAAACAGAAATGGTGATACAGGTGGGAACTTATACAGACATCTGAACTGACTCCTGAGGGCTTCTGGCACTTTAAACCCTGCTTATACTGTTAAGGATTTATTTTCTTTCTTTCTTTCTTTCTTTCTTTCTTTCTTTCTTTCTTTCTTTCTTTCTTTCTTTCTTTCTTTCTTTCTTTCTTTTCTTTCTCTCTCTCTCTCTCTCTCTCTCTCTCTCTCTCTTTCTTTCTTTCTTTCTTTTTTATTAGATATTTTTTTATTTACATTTCAAATTTTATCCCACTTCCCCCCTCAAAATCCCCTATTCTATCCCCCCTCTTCCTGCTTCTATGATGGTGTTCCCCCACCCACCCACCCACTCCCACCTCCCAGTCCTCAAATTTCCCTACACTTGGGCATCAAGTCTTATGAGGCTGGAGCCATGAGTCCCTCCATGTGTACACTTTGGTTGATGGTTTAGACCCTAGGTGTTCTGGGGAGTCTGGTTGGTTGATATTTTTGTTCTTCCTATGGGGTTGCAAACCCCTTCAGCTCCTTCAGTCCTTTGTCTAACTCCTCCATTGGGGATCCCGAGCTCAGTCCAATTGTTGGGTTCAAGCATCGGCCTCTGTATTTGTTAGGCTCTGACAAAGTCTCTCAGAAGACAGCTATATCAGGCTCCTGCACTTCTTGGCATCCACAATAGTGTCTGGGTTTGGTGACTGTGTATGGGGTGGATCCCCAAGCGGGGCACCTTTTTTCTTGATGGTGTCATTGTTCACCATAAACCCATTGCAATAGAAGACATTGACCCAGAAATGCTGCATTTTCTTTAACAGACAGCCTGCTTGATTTAAATACCTAAACTATAATGAACTGTGGAATATCATTTGTTAAGTTTTCATTAAATTTTTCTTCTTATACAAATTTGTGTTAAGTTCTGGTTGCCACATATCATGTGAGGTCCTTGAGAGACAAAAATGAAGCCATACTCTGGGACCTGGTCTCATGAAAACAGAGTGGTAATCAGAGAATAATACAGTAATATAAAATTTGATATTAACCAGTATGATAGGGAGTATAAAGCTAGCTTCGTGGTGCATGCTCACATGTTCATTATTATGATGGCTAGCTTTAATTGTCAACTGGCTGGAATCTGTAATCACATTTGAGATGGGTCTCTGGGCATGATTTTATGAGATATGCTATAGAAAAATTGATTCCCAATCTGAGATTTCTACCCCACCTTTAACCATTTAGATCTTGGGTAAAAGACACATATACAACCTTTATATTTACAATAAGCCATAATCAACAAAAGAGCTATACAGATATCTATCTGCTATGCTATTATGTCTATTTCTCAGCCAATAGTCCCATTATATAATTTGCCATGTTTCATCTGAGCTGCTCTTAACTCCAATTAGCCAACCCATATGGCCAGTTTTGTTTTGTTTTGTTTTTTATGACTCACCTAACCCAGGGTAGCTTCATTCTTCATTCACTTTTTCCTCTCCTGGTTTCCTCTGACCCCCAGCCTGGGAACTCTAACCATACCTATGTCTCTTCTGCCCAGGTATTGACTGTCTGCATCTTTATTCACCAATTAGAAATAACCTGGGGGCAAGGTCACATAGTGTCACTTGGGTCTATATGCAGACCCTTGACTCTGAAATAACCAGGTCTTGGGGACCTGCACTTAGCATTACAATACATAGCAACAGAGCAAACCTCAACGGTGATATGCTTGATTCTGTTCACTGACAAAGGTAGAAAGACCTGTCTACTGTGGGTAGCACTATTCTCTGTCAAGACTCCTGAACACTATAAGTGGAAAAAGAGAAAGCTGACCGTCTGCACTGATCGATCCACCAATGCTTTCTGCTTGTAGATGTATTGTATCAAGCTTCCTTAACTACCCATCCATGATGGATGTCAATCCAGAATAATTCTTTCATTGCTTAAGTTGCTTCGTCATTTAATAGTTTGACAACAGTGGACAAAGACACTAAGACAACTATCATGGAAAGCATCATATTTTCTATAGATGAGATGAGATGATGCTCATTTTTTCAAACCACCCAATTAGCCAGAGAAGTTGATCTGTAGGGAAAGGTGGCAGAGAGCTCCATATGCTAACTAAAGTAACCACTGAGTGGTTCCATACTTGAAATGATAAACAAATGCTCTTTGACCAGAAAGCATTGTTTATGGTGTCTAGACAGATAAAATCCAATGCCCTCATTCTCTCAAGAGTCACACATGAAAATTGACATGCCTGTTATTATATGCTACTGAAAACAGGTCTCCTCTTGTGTATATACTGTGAGGATTTTCTGTAAAAGCAGGAGAAGGGTTTAAATCAACTCAAATATTCCTGTATGTAATTGTTAAATTGTATTTTGTTTCTTATAATACCATCTCTTTCAGTAGTAAAAATTACTGTGAACTTGTCTAAGTGGAGAAATGTACTGAATTCTTACTTTAAATTCAGTTACTTAATTAAATGATGTATTCATTCAACAAGGCTTTGGGTGCCTGAACTGTGGATGTTGTATCACAAAGCTCTAAGGTGATTCATACATCTAACTTTGTATTCTCAGGATCCATACTGATGTGATAACTTGCTATAGTGGGTAACTCCTCAGCACACCAATTGCATAGATGGCTTTTCTCTTGCAGTTCTTCCCTAAGCAATACTGTGCATTCACTATGTACAGAAAAGATGCATTTTAATTAGACATCTTAAGTAATCTTGTGATGGTTTTGGCTTGGTTTCTGTTCCTAAGACAAAGGAATGAGGTACATGTTTTGCATATTAAAGCAGACTTGCCCTCCAGGTTCTCCCAGCATCCCTCAATCCATACTTGCCATACCCTGCTCCCAACCCCAAACTTGCAGCCCAGCCCCCCCCCCCCAGGCTCTTCTCTATATAATCCAGACATTTTGGTTCTTCTGGATCTCTTCTCTCTTATTCTCCTTGTCCCCCGCCTCTCCTAGTGTGCCCTTCCTTTCAACCCCTCCCCACCCTACCCCCTACCCCCCCACCCCACTCATTCTTCTCCAATCCCTGTGGTGATTTCCCTGGTTGAGGTCCTTGGGGTAGGCCAGTGAACTTGCCTGAGAGCAGCCTCCCAATAAACCTGCCTTTCATATAATCTAATCTGGCTTGAATTGGCTCATTTCACTGGTAGAGAAATAACTTATCAGTTTGAAGTACATACAAGAATATGCATGCTATAATCAAATGCCATTATAGGATTTTATATATGAGGCTTGAGCTTTGCCAGAGTTTGAAGCAATATCTCACAGTCATGAAGCAGCTGATGGGTCTAGGGTTGCTTGCCAAGCTGGCCTTTGGCTGACATTTAGAAATGTGAACTTTCAATCCTCACTCTTAGACTGTGCTCACAGCACTGAAACTGTACAAGCAATGTGGGCTGTGCTGAACACCTGCTTTAATTTCAGGGAGTCTGAGATCACAGTTCTGTGTGGGACACTGAACATTCAGTTACACTTGAGCTCCTCTGATAGACTTTTAACAAATCTTGTTGCAATCTACCCCTGGAAGACTTCCCTGCATCTGTGTGACTCAAACAATTGACACTGCTGAAGAGCCTCACGAGGCTTCTGGTGGCCTTTTCCACTGTGTCTTTTCCCTTTTCGTTTGCTCTGCAGCATACCACTGTGATAAACTAGTCACAAATGTGCCTATAAAAGTGTTGTAGCTGATGATCACATTCGAGCATTGTCTGGGGAGCCAGATGCATGGCAGATAACATGTGAACTTGCCCATGATGAATTATGAAATGTATTCACATGTCCTAGAAACAGAAGCTGTTCTTACAATGATTCTCAATCAATACTAATCAACCCCAGGGGATAGTTTATAGAGCTGTCTCTGTTATGAAGAATAGCCAGCAAGAGTAAACCAATGAATGGAAGGGGCAGCTATCTGCTAGGCATCCTATAGTGGGTAACATGTCACCAGAGCAAAGTGGTAATGAAAAAGTATAACATAAAAACAAAAATTCTAGGCCTTTTAGGCCCAGGCTTGAGAATGTGACCTTTGTGACTCAATGCTCCAAGGCATGCTAATCATAAAACAAATAGCGACATTCTTCCACCCACCAGCTTCCAGGGTTCAGGGAGTGTTCCTTCAAAGAAAGTCACCCTGACTGCTCCTGGAACCCGCTATGCGAATGTGCTATTGTTAGATGCTCATAGAAACTATCTTGAGAAATAACCCGCATAATTACCAGGTATTCCTTGTGACTCTTGTGACTTCCACTCCCTAGTGACTCTTAACTGGTATTTTTGGTATTTTCCAACAACACCCTCCCCACGCCCTTGAGTTGTGGTTTCTTCCTTTAAATACCCCCTCTCCTAGCTACTTGGGGCCCACAGTCCTCTAATCCTGCATGGTGTATGACTATGGGTCCCAGAGCAGGCCTGGAATAAAAGTCCTCTTGCGGTTTGCATCAAGACCATTTCTAGTGAGTGATTTGGGGTGTTGCCTCTCCTGAGTCAGAATGTGGGGGAGTTCTCACGTTGTGGGTCTTTCAGTGTCTGGTCCCAACGGTTGTATACTTAGACCCTCCTGATGAAGAAGTGGACAATAAGTACTCAGCAAAAATTGGAAAAAGTTATAGTGGCTAGAATATTAGCTAGGAGTTAAGAATACACACTGTTCTTGCAGGGGGCTTGCACTTGATTCCTAGCACCCAAGTCAGGAAACTGACAACTGCCTTGCTGTGTGACACACTTTCCTAGAGATATGCAATGCACATTCTATTCACACCAGAAAGGGAAACGATGACAGTTCAGCATAACTGTGTGACAGCTCTGACAGAAAATGACATCCTGGGAGTCAGAAGCCAAGTCTCACACAACAGATTTAGCAACAAGGAAGTGAGTAAGAGACAGGCTTACTTGGGGTTTTGTGGGGGACAGAGTTTTTCAGGGGGCAGATTTCTGAGGGCCAGATTGGTGAGATTTCAAGTTTTAAACTTGGGGCATGCCCAGAGATTGGTGGGATTTTGAGCTCAGGGATTGGTGGGGTTTTACACTCAGGGATTGGATGGTTATGGTGGATTTTCAAAGCTGGAAATGAGTGTGGACTTTTACTCTATGGTAACACCAAAGTCCAAAGGTAAACCAGTGTCTTCATTGGGATAAATAGCAGGTATTTCTTATAAGGATCCGGGAAGAGTCAAAATCAGCTACACCACTGAAAAAGCTCACCTCAACATCAGGAATAACTCACAAAAATTGCAAGCTGAGCAATCTGCGTAGGTTGCAGGCAGCCCCACAGCTTGGAGTATTTCTCTGTTCAGCTTAACAGGACAGGCGAGGTTGATGCATTTTCATACTGATGGGGAGACAGAATCCTCAAGAACCTTCCAAAGTTCTATTCTCCTAGATGTGGCCTTTTGTTTACATCCTGAGGCTCCTAAGCCCCCTGGAAGGAATGTTTCAATTTTGAGGAGACTTTTATACAATTCACAAGTAATTCCCACTTCAGGGAAATCTAACATCTCCAGCCAACTCCAACACCTGCGCTCATGTATGCTTACCCACACACAGGCATAAGCCAACAGCCATGGTGAAAAAGAAAAGTAAATCTCAAAAGGAAATAATTTTCAAAATACCTTGAAGTGCTATCAAACCTAAATGTCCTCAAAACTGCACTCTTCTGAGATGCAAACAACAAACATATCTCCTACCATTTGCCAATTGACAGAGATTTCAGAAACACTCAAATTGACTTTCAATAGCAAAAGCACCTAAATCTACCTTTTGAAAGATGCATATGGCCTGTCCAGAAACACTAGGTGTCTTAGATGTAAATGTAGCCTGCGTGTCCTTCTGTTTCAATTTTGCTCACAGGAAAGTCATTTGGGCTCCAAATCCCTGTTATAATTCTGGCAGTGTGTTCTGGGGTCATGATACTTGTAGTCAATAAGAAATAGTTCTCTTAAAGCTAATACTTTATATTGCCCCTTCCTTCTCTTCTTAAAAGAAGTTCATATATTCTATTCAAGAAATGGCTCAGATGAGTAGAGTACTTCTCTGGGATCAGACAAATGGGATCCACTTAGACCTCAGTTGTGCCTTCAACCTGAAGCTGCTCTCTGTTCTTTATCCCAAGCAGGTTTAACTATTTAGTTACTACCTTTAACTATTTAGTTCCCAGATAAAAGACATACACAACCTTTATATTTGCAATAAACCTTAATCAGCACAAGAACTGGGCAGATATCTACCCTCAATGCTATTAAAATCTTCTTTCCTATGATAACCCCAGTTATTACTAACTATGTATTATCTGTATTATCTGGGCTGCTCTAAACTTCAATTGCCCAGCCCTTGGGTCATGTTCTCCTTATTCACCTAATCCATGGTGACTTCTTCCTCCATTCACCTTCCTCTCTCCCTCCTGTGGTTCTCCTCTGACCCCTAGCTCAGGAATCCTAACCTCTCATCTATGTCTCTTCTGCCCAAATATTGACTGTTGACATCTTTTTTCAACAATTAGAAACAACTTGGGGGCAAGATCACATAGCATGACCTGGATCTAGTGAGAATGTGGAGAAAGATAGAATCTCTGTGCACTGCACAATTAGAGGGAAAGTGAAATTCTTCAGTCATTGCAGAAATGTAAGAAGATTACTAAACTGAAACAAAACTACCAAAATGATTCTGCGATTCCACTACTCAGTCTAAATTCAGAGGAAATGGAATATATCATTCAAAAAGTATATTAAAAACACATAAACTAACATGGTACAATATTATTCAGAGATACTATATAGAATAAAGCAAACAAAGATACCTTGGTGGGTTAGAGTCAAGGAATGCCACAAAAACACACCATGCAGCAGACATAGCACAGACGTTTATTGGGGAAGAGGGAGAACTAAAGACTGTCATGGAGTAGGCACATGAGAGAGAGAGAGACAGACAGACAGACAGAGACAGAGAAACAGAGACAGACAGAGACAGACAGAGAGAGCTAACAAGACAGAGAGGAATGAAATCGAGAGTCCTGGTAACCAGAGGGATCTTTTAAAGACTGTACGTGCTGTACTCAACATGTAGTAACAGTAGAAATAGGTGATTACATAAGCTGTTCAAGCTGCTGCCCTGAAAGTCTCTGAAAGGCAGACATGCAGAGACATACAAAGATGGAACATTATGTAATCTTGGACAACAAGAATGAACTTGCTAGATGCTATGGTAAATGAAATATGTCAAGGTATATACAGAATATATACAGACCACTTGGTCTCACATATGTGAATCTAAACGTCAAAATCTAGCAACAGATTGGACTGATAATTAGTAGAGCCTTATACTATGGTTTTGGGAGATGTTGATCAAAGTCTAAAACAATTTAGTTGGAAGAAATCTCTTATATGTCATGTTGACTATAATAATAGAGTCAATGATGGCTAGTAAATTTGTATTACATGCTTGAAAATGGCCAAGATGGTAGCTTTTCAGTGTTCCTATCACAAACTTGAACATATCAAAGAAAGCATTTGTTACCTACCCTAACTTAACCGTTCTGCAATGTATACATATTCCATAACCCATCATGTGTAATAAGTATAAACAAATATTGCTAACTAAAATAGATTTTAAGCGATTATGGATGGCACAGCAGAGAAGTAGAAGGGAAATGAATTTGTGGGGCAATATTTTAATTACAGTTGCAACCAATTAGCTTTTTGTACAGAGAAACTGTGAGGGGTTCCTAGCTGTTGCTAGTGCTAAGGGGCTGTAAAACCAAGTGTATGCATTCCTCTCTTGACTCATTCAACAATAGTCTTGCATATAGGCTGCTTGAATAGAAATTCCAGTAAAGAATAGGAAACTGGTAAAGAAAGTAATTGTCCAATACCTAAAAGTACTATAGTCCTCACCTCACCATAGGTGGGTTTTTCAAAGTGCTTTAAGGATTATGCACTTTCTAAATTAGTGATTTCCTCTCTCCACACTTCATTAGCATGATCATTCTGGTGTTAACAGATGGATAACTAGTTAGTGAATTTGCTGGAGCTTAGAAATCTCAGCAAATAATGGCAGAGTGTGGGACCCAGCCAAAGCCCCTGCCTGTCTCAATTTTGAACACCAGCTGCCTCCATAGACGAGGTTCCTGCTGTAGAGACACTTTCTCTACCTGTGGGCTGCTTTCCTCCAGCACGTGTGGATGTGTCTAATTACATCACCTTGCCCTGACTCCCTTTGGTGTATGTCTAACAGGATTTGGTTATGATTTCACCTTTTTTTTCTCTCTGAATAGTGCTTTTATATTAAAGGCAATCTGCAATCTCAATTTTGTCTGAGCCCCAATCACATGCGATTCATATAAGTTTAGAACACAGAAAGTGTTCCGTAATAACCAACTTAGCTTTCAAAGATGGTTTAAGTTTCCACTATCTGCTCCAGTCCTATGTCTGTTGAGTTAACTTGATTTGTTGAGATCTTATTGTTTCTGGAAAACTTTCTTTTTACTTTTTTTTTTTCTGCTTGTTGTGAAACACTATTAACAAAATGTGAAAATAATGAAAACTAACAAATTTCATACAGGAGTAATTTCACTTAAAAATTAGTCAATGATCAAATAAAAATAATCTTCCCAAGAATGTGGCTCTTCTAACTTGTTAGAACCACACAAGAAGTATTTGTAAAAGGCCTGGAGAGATATAACTGCCATTCAGAACACTAGTCTCTCTTGCAGAATGCCCCAGTTTGAATCCTAGCACCCATATGGCAGCTCACAACTGTCTATAACTTCAGTTCCGAGGGCGTTCATTGCCCTCTTTTGTCTTTGTGGGCACAATGTGATTATGTGCACCACACAGGTATACATTTCCACCTGAAAAAAATCTCAAAAAGAAATCCTAAGAAATGTAAATAAGTAAGTACCCCAAATCCTTCTGGCTCCCTCTGTGAAGACATGTTTACCTGAATTGCTTCCTGAATGTTGCTGTAGAATGCCTCTCAGAGCTTCCTTTTTTGCAACAGAGTACTAGAAAAATCATTCCTGTTGGAAGAGGAGAAAGCATTTCTTAAATGTTGGTCATTTTCCTTAAAATATTAATCTTGGTCTTTAAAGCTTTTAGCTCTTTGACCACCTTCTATTAAAGCTCACTTCGTGCCCATATCTTTCTTTACACCCTCTAATTCATACTGTGGGGACTGTTGGGTGCTTACCATGTTAAAGAAGTGTTTCATGATTGTTCATGTGCTGTGAACAAACATTATTGAGCTTTGACTTGCATGGCAACTATATGGAGTTTCTGCATTTATTGTCATGATTTTCTTCAAACCAATGTGTGTGTGTGTGTGTGTGTGTGTGTGTGTGTGTGTGAGAGAGAGAGAGAGAGAGAGAGAGAGAGAGACAGACAGACAGACAGACAGANAGACAGAGACAGACAGAGACAGAGACAGAGAGACAGAGATGGAGAAACAGAGATAGACAGAGACAGAGAGAAAGGGCTATGTTTATAAGTTTACTGATTCTGCTTATTAAAATTATAGCAATTCTTTAATTCTTTGCCTCACAGTTCTGAAGGTCAGCTGATATGGTAAAATGTGATCAAAGGTGGGTTACCTTTGGCGGGCCCATGCAAAGATGTGTCCCTGAGAAATGACACCATACAACAGATCTAGTGGAAGAAGTTTACCGGGGGAGGGGAGAGCAAAAGGCCTCCTTGGAGTAGGGACATGAAGAAAAGAGAGCAGCAGAGAAGGAGACAGGCAGACAGGGGAGACAGGCATGGAATGAGACATAGGAGAGAGGGCAAAGAGGGATCTAAAGTAGCTGGGAGCCCTTTTATGTGCAGCACCTAGGATAACTGGAATATCTTGCAAAGGCGGGTGATGCCATAAGCTGTTCCTGAATCCCTGAGAGCAGGCCAGTGAGAATGCCTATTTACTGACATGAATGATCCCTGGACGGTGCTTAGCAACCCCCACTATACCACTTTAATCACCACATCAGCAGGGCTAGTTATCGAGAGGCTGAATTAACAGTGGAAACACTTCCTGAAGTGCTGGAGGGACTCAAGGCAATGTTCTGCTCTGCCGAACCTGTTTCAGATGCCTCCTTCCCTATCGGAGAGCATGGAGCATCTCCAGAAAACAGCTCAACGCCAGGAAGCAGCATCGAAGCCCTGTAGACAGAACATGAATGGCATCCTAGGCTTCTAAATCAGATATGTCAATGCCATTAAGAAAAAGTACAACTGATTTCAGACCACGGACAAAGGGACAGGTTAGGATGTGGTTTGGGGAAGTAGATTCTTGACGGACATTTCAGAAATTGTCTATAATTGCATGCCTATATGTGTATTTTGAAGTAAATAAATAAAATCTTATCACTGTTTGATCTAATTTTTAGTTGCTCCAGGCAACTTACATTATGAATATCTTGATAACTAAAATCAAACCACCCTTAAGGAAACTACATAAAGCCTCACATATAGGGTACCACCATTGTCAGTCAGTACTTTGTGTTGGAAATGCTCCATTCACCTCTTACTCTCCTTTGTCTTTCAAGTAGTGATGATTTGGAATGGCTAAAGTGTTCTTAGGAATCAAATTAGAGTGGCACTTTAGAGCATTAGAGTTGGCTTATTCAAGTAGACTAAGTGGTCCCGTGTGTGTCTTTGTAATCTCAGGCTTCTTTCTATTCTGTCGTCTTTTTGTATTTACATGGGCCCAGTGTGGCTTTTGAAATTGAGACATCTGGACACAATGTGAGCTAATAGTTAGGGTCAATCCACTCTAAAATGGGATATGGCTAAATAAGGGAAGAATGATGGCTTAAAGATCCCATATATATGTTCTAAATTTCTCTAATGTACTTATATGGGATGGTGTTAATTGCCCATTGGAACCTAGACTCACAGAAGGAACAATGAGACTTTGCACATTCTTTGGGGAATTTTTTTAATTTCATTAATCCAGATGGTAAGAGCAACATATTTATCGATCAGTGGTCCCATTTCCTGGTTGGGATTCTAGAGATGGAGAAATTCTAGAAATAGAGAAAGAAAACTGAGCAACGACATGCATTCATCTCTGCCTGCAACTTGACCACAGATGTCATGTGACCAGTTCCTTTCAAGTCTGGCTTCCTTGACTTTCTCACCACAAGTAGCTATCTATGAGCCAGAATAAACTGCTTCTCCCTTAAGTCACTTCTGTCTGGGTATTCTTATCACAGCAACTGAGACCATGTTCCATTTGGCTTCCATGAATCCAGCCACACATTTCTAGTCTTTAAAAGTTTTATTTTCCTGACTTGTCTGAGTAAATTATTTCATCCCTTCATCCCTGATTGATTCAGTTACTATGAGAGGCTAACCACATTTCAATTGGGAGATGGTTTAGGAATGTATATGTTCTAAAAAATTTCCTGGCTTCCAACTATAGTGCTGAGATATGTAACTCCAAATAAAGTTTGGAATACTTTTTATTTTATCCAGCTTTCTCATTTTGGCATTTTTCTATACCCACATGGCTTTCTTCTAAATACCCAACTTAAAGATATCCATCCATCTTTCCACACAGTGAGATGAAGCTAGTTTATAAATGTTAAGAAAATTATTGTGATGATATAAAATAAAATTACCATATCAGATATATTCAAAGTTCTGTGTGATACGTGACCAATAAGATATGAGATATGACCTATATTCATTTTGTCCTTAGTAATGGTCTACTGGGTAATGTGTTACCTATAAACTAAAGAGGCTTCACTTCACTTCACACCAGGGTGACATGCAATGTGGAGGGAAGGTTCTTCTACTCCATCGTCTACCTGTCCTATGCTATGTGTCTGTCAAGAATGTCGACTTGAAAGGAACTATTTGAGGGAAGTCTGTGGCTCTGGATATCATTCGTCCTGATGTGAGGCCCTCTCTCTACGGCCTTCCTGTTTGTCATTACATGCTATTCTGCAATGTCAGTGGGAATCTGAAATATCTTCAGAAGATAAAAAATATTTTTATTAGATATTTTCTTCATTTACATTTCAAATGTTATCCCCTTTCCTGGTTTTCCTTCTGAAAACTTTGTAGCCCATCTCCCCTCCCCCTGCTCACCAACCCACCCACTCCTGCTTCCCTGTCCTGGCATTCCCCTACTCTGGGGCATCGAGCCTTCTCAGGACCAAGACCAGAGGTACAGTGGCCTTTCTCTGAATCTTCAGTCAGGCAAGGGTCTGACACTCAGTGATCTCAGCACATTAGAATAACTTGTGAGTGTGATTTCTCCAGCCTACAGTACGACTATCATGCTATAAAAGTAGTAAAATGCATCAACAAACCAAATGTTGAATGGAAAAAATAAGCATTAGGTTGCTTGATGCTAACAGTGTCCTGTATTTTCTACTTTTATCATCTCAGACTTCATATACTGACAAATTGGCGCGCGCACACACACACACACACACACACACACACATACACTAACATACACACACACAAGAACTCTTTAGTATAGACTCATAATTTGCTTCCTGCATAGACCATTTCCTAGTTTTTCAGAAAAGTCTAGTAATATAGGAAAATGTTAAGTTACTTGTTTCCTTAAAAGATCAATTGACCTTAGAAAAAGAAAAAAATAAATAATTGAACAGAATACTCATGAAGGTTGAGCTGAGATTTTGTTGTACATATTTTGATGAATACTGATAAGATTTATAGTGAAAGGGAAATGTTCAACTAGGATCCTTTTATCTTAAATTGATCTCGCCATTTGTGGTATCCAGAACACAGAGCCTCAAGGAGGTTAACATTTTCCTTCCAAGAAACCCTCACTGTACCAAGGCCCGTGGAAAGTGGAAGTAAAGGCTGGATATGAGGTTAAGAGCATTAATTTTGACTTTGTGGTGGGGAGATGGGCCCAATGCAGCCATGAAAGAGAACATCAGGGAAGGCCAGAGTCACACAGATGGAGAAGCTCAATTATCAGTAATAGTTTCTCAGATAGAACTAAATCATGGACCAAATAAACTATTCAGTTTCTAAAACCAGGAAAGGCATGGAGATGGAATCTTTCCTATGCCTGCTGAGATGGCATGGCTCTGCCTTCAACATGAAATCCTACAAAATTGTTAAGTATGCCCTTATCCAAGAAATGGACACATACTAAATACATGGCTTACACACATGTATTATATGAGCAGAGTGTTCTGAGTTCTCCTGCCTAGTTACTCTTCTCAGTGAGTTTTCTGTCTCCTTGAGGCTAGTTAGCATTTTTGTCAATATGACATGAGCGAGTGTCATCCGAGAAAAGAAAATGCAGTTGAGAAAAATGCTTCTATCATCTTGGCTTGTTGGCAAGCCTATAGGACATTTTCTTGATTAATGAATAATACAGCAGAGTCCAGGCCACCCACGCTGGTGCCACCTGTGCTGGTGCCACCCCTAGACGAGTGGCACTTAGTATTATAAGGAAACTTAATGAACAAGCTATGAGAACAAGCCAGGAAGCAGCAGTCTTCCATGGCCTCTGCCTCACGTTTGACTTCTCAAAGTGGACTGTGATTAAGACATGTAAGCTCAGTAAAACCCTTTCCCTCCCAAGTTGTTCTTGATCACGTTGTTTATCATGCCAATAAAAACCAGGACACCAAAGCCTATTTCTTTTAGGTTATTTCTTTTTTAGGCTTTTAGAAAAATTCTTTCTAAAATTTTAGTAGTTAGCCAGTTTCATCAGAATGCCCTGAGGCGGTGTCAAATCTGAATATTAACCTCTTATCCATGTTCTTCTGGGGCTTGGGCAATCTACAAGTACTTCCCAACACCAACAACCTAAATATCTGCTTTTTAATGCTACTCCAGGTTTTCCATGGCATCCTTTCTTCCTTTTTGTTTATTATTTTCCAATGTGTATTTAGAAATAGGTTGCCTTTAATCTCAACAAGCATTTCTTCACTTTGATCTAGTCTGCTGATGAAGTTGTCTGATGTCTTTTTAAAAAGTTTGACGAGTATACTTTTCAGTTTGAGGACTTCTTCTTTCTTTCTTTCATTCCTTTCTTCCTTCCTTCCTTCCTTCCTGCCTGCCTGCCTGTCTGCCTCCGTCCCTCCCTTCCTCTTCCCTCCCTCCACCTCTCTTTCTCTCTTTTCTTCCTTCCTTCCTTCTTTCCTTCCTTCCTCCCTCCCTCCTTCTCTCTCTTCTTTCTTTCTCATCTTTCTTTCTTTCTCTTCTTTCTTTCTTTCTTTCTTTCTTTCTTTCTTTCTTTCTTTCTTTCTTTCTTTCTTTCTTTCCTCCCTTCCTTCCTTCCTTCCTTCCTTCCTTCCTTCCTTCCTTCCTTAATAGCCTCTTCAATGTGTCTTTTCTTCTTTCTCTAAATCCAGATATCATATTCACGTGGCTACTTTGACTCCTGTATGGAAGTGGGGATTACTAAAAGCTCTTCAAACTGGTTTGTCCATGCAGAATTCATTGCCAAATTTTACACTACTCCCATATTGTTCTAGTTATAAATTGGTAGTGATTTTATGGCATGGGTTCTATGATTTATCATGGAAGCAACAGGAAGATGTAATACCAGTATATTCTGTGTTACTAAGAAACAATGAAAGGCCTAAGCTCTAACACAGGTATGTGATTGTCATCACAGCAAGGTTGTCAGCTGCATACACAGATACCAGAGGCATCTCAGGAGGCTACTTGGTTCCTGTATTTTTGTTGATATATCGCTCTATTGTAATCACTGTGGCAGCTAACATGAAGGAACTGTAACATCAGGCTGATCCTTTTAAACCCTTTTAAACCTTATGTCAAGTTGCATGCTATTCCTGCTCAAAATCCTCACTGACTATCCCAGTCTGGGTAAGAGCCAAATGTTTAAGTGCCCTGCCATCTGTCACAGTCTGACCTAGCATCCATTCCTTGTCTTGTTTCCAGCAATCATTTCAACTTCTCTTCTTGGCTGGAGGCATAGCACTCCCTCCCCAGGTCAAGACTCCTCTCCTTTCAGAGAACACACACTCTGATTATACTTAGGGAGGGATTCCTTTCTGTCCCTCATATGGAAGGACCTGCCCCTTCAATTTATATGTGAACTTCACCCTGGCTCCTAGTAAATGGTTCATTCTAGCCACTTGGTCTTCTATCTTTGAAAACATCACACACATACTCATTTCACTATGAGATTCTCCATCTTGGAAGTTACCCTCCATCAGGGTACCATCCATGTGTGCTTTTTTCCATTAATCTGTCTTTATCAGATACATAAAGACACAGCCCTGTTGCCTGTGCATAATAACATCTTTAAATTCATATTTTCTTTTTAACTCAGAATCTTAAATTCTTTCATCATGTGGTCATAAAGGATTGATAGCAGGTCATCAGCCTGATTTTGAATAGGGTCCTAATGTAAAATGGGGGCTACAGAATTTATCTATAGTATACTATAGAAAAATGTGAAATACAATAATACATCCAATAATAGACAACAGTGGATGGTTGTATACAAAAGTGTGAGATTCAGCCTCTGTTCAGCTACAGCCTAGCTATTTAGCCCTTTCTCCCTCTCCCACTGCAAGGAATACACGTGAGTGGCCTGAGAGTCACAGATAAGACCCTGCTGTAGGAGTCCCAGGGTTCAAGCTCCTTTTAGATATAACACTATTGTACGTTCATTGCTTTAACAAGATTTAGAGAAGAAACGTATAAGAGGAAAAATAACCCGGTGAAGAACCACAGAGCCATAGACCCCATAAAGAAGCTAATCAAGAGTGACTGATCACCTCTCTCAAGTATTTTAGTGGATGAAACTCCTAAATCAAGAATTGATTATAATGAATCTGAAGCCTGATGAATGAATCACTCTTCTTGAAGGAGAGAGGATTTTCTTAATTTGCTATGCTGAGAAAGACTAGTTATTTCTCTTGCGAAGGAGACTGAATTGCCTTGATTCCTATGCGTGACCTACCAGGACTTTGTGTATCAAAGTTACTTCAGAGTTTTATGTCCTTTTAATCCCTTATTTTTATATTATTGAACCATAAAGAGATTGTTGGCATTAATCATGTTGCTAAAATGCAATCACTGAGAGTGTTATATTATAAGAAGAAAGTTTTATTTAGAACATGATTGAGAGACTCTTGCCCAAGCCTAGGCTGCCCATGGCTGTGGGCTTCTGGTGAGGTTGTTAGATAAAAATGTTGGTACCATACTGCATAGCAAGACACTCACATGACTAAAGCAGAGAGAGGCAGGGAGGTTGAGCCCCAGATCCCCACCTCTTAAATGTCTATGGTAGTAATTCAGCCACTTTGGGGGTTCTGTGTTAATTCCCCTGGACGTTCCCTTAGATCTTATCCATCAAAGCAACATAAGGAATATGATGGTTACAAGCATGATATTCAAAATGATAGTTAGCTGAAACTATCAAAAGAAAAAAAGCTAAATTCTTTTGTTCTATTCTCCTAAGTACATTCTCCATGTCTGAACTACACTCCCATGCCCTAACATCTATTTAAAACTTCTGCTAAGTAGTTTCTCTGTGGACAGCTCATATAGGGCCATGGTTTAATAAAATGCGTTAGCAATTGTGGAGATACGTAAAATGGTTGCATTTTTATTATTACTTACTCTGTGTGGGAAGGACCAGGGTATTTTGTAAGGCACACATATGAGGGTCAGAGAACAACTTGCAGGGGTAGCTCCTCTCCTCCTGTGTGGATTCAAGGAAGCTTTGAGACATTTGTCTTCATCCATTGAAGTGAGATATTTGTCTTCATCCACTGAAGCATCCTACAGGCCTTCACTTAAGCTTTAAAATGAGTTGTGTAGTAATATATGCAAAATTATTTTTGGTGCATAATTTGGTTAGATCATAATGAGATTTGATATGTGTTACAACTACTGTGACAACAGGGAGAAACAATTCTCTATCCCAAGAAGACCCCATGCTGTAGCTTGCTAGCAGAATTCTGTTTCCTTACATTTTGTGTTTTCTGTAGTATGCAAAATTGTGCCATTCTTCCTTTATTTATGGGGAAACCCTACTAATTAGGGTTGAAGTTTACTATGAGCTGATAGCTCCTCTGAGTTTGGTGCAAAATGGAAGATTTCCTTTCTCCTTCTCTGATCTCATCTGAGGATGCCAGACCACACCCCCGACCTCTACTTGGGGAAGGTTGAGTAGTCTTTGACAAACATGCAAGACTTCCTCGTCCCCATTAAGAATACACCTAGCAAGTACTTAGGATTCCTGAAATGCCTCTCCATGAAAAAGACTCCTTCCCAGTTCTTCAAACTCTAGTTATGAAACTTCACCCTAAGAAACCCCCCCAACACTCCAAGGTCCATGTATACCCCTAGATCACCCTAAATAAAGTATATGCATTCAAGCCCACTACAATTAAAGGTATGCACACAAGCTCAGATTGCATAAGAGAGATGTTTCATTGAACACCATCAGAGAAGGCCTTTGTCTAGAAGAGCTGTAACACTGAGATCCTCAGAGAAGCCTCCCAACCCCCTAACCCCTAGTCCCTAGATCCTGAAGAACTCCACCCATTCCAGACATCCTTCCAGCATGGTGTGCTGCAGCATCTGGACACCCAGAGAGAGAGAGGAAGCAGAAGACGCTGAGCCACAGCTAGACTCCAACACCCAGACCACAATTCTCTTGTATGTTTTAGATTCAACCTTGTAGGCTTCTTTGTGTCAGCAGTGACTCACCCTACCTTGACTTGCTGGGAGCACTCTAGCATGGAAATTGCAGTAGTTCATTTCTTGTTTTCAGTTGAAGGCCATTTTGGTTTTACATAGGACCTTCTGCTTCCTGAGTGTTGGTGGCATTACAGATGTGAGCCAGTGAGGCAGCCTGCCTGGCAAATTTCCTCACCACTGTGAAAAATATATTCCTGCTCTTTGTAGAAAATTCTATAAAAACATAACCTCACTGATTATGGGTCTATAGCTAGGAATGAGGACATGGTACCATTTCATAATTAAATTATGACTTTATATAAAGCTGTCTGGTTATATTCCACAAGTGTCATGGATTTTCATCAGCAATGCTCAAAACATCACCTGCTTGTGTTAGTCACCAGCACATTCTGTTCCCAGGGTTTGCTGTAATTTCAGCCTTTTTTTAGTAGACGTGAGTAGCTTCAAGTTGTGGCTTTAATTAGCTTCCCCTAAGGGCTGCAGCTTCCAAAAACTAACTCTCTCTCTCTCTCTCTCTCTCTCTCTCTCTCTCTCTCTCTCTCTCTCATCCTTCTACTTTTGTTTATTTTTTGTTGTAATGTCGGTTCCAAACTGCCAAAAAAAAAAAAAAAAAAAAATTCTTGCCACTTTTGGTGATCATTCCTCACACATTCTAAATGACAGGACTTTTTTCAGATCAGTGATTACAAAGCCAATGTCTCCAACCTCATAAATATCTTTTGCTATGTAAAAACATAGTTGGATTATTGTTGTTATCCTCCTCCCCCTAATCATCATTACCATCATCATCTCACCACCACCACCACCACATCTTTTTCTACTGTTTTGTTTCTCTGAATCATTGCCCAGTTCTCATTCACATTTTCTATGATGTTATCTTCTAAAGTCAAATTATGTTCCATCTTATCGCAAGGCCTAAGTTCCACTTAGAGATGTTTGACCAAAAGGTGGCATTTCAGTTCAAGGTTCATTATGTACATATTTTATATTTTTCTGGTACCATTCATTAAAAATTCAATTGTCTTCCTTATGAATTACATTGAGGAATCTTCCTTTAAAAATAAGTTAAATATATTTATGTGGTTCAGTTTAAAAATTATATTGCTTTTTTTTCATGTTTTTAATGGAATCTTCTGCTGGAAAAAAAGCCTATTTGCCATCACTTCATAACCAATCACAAATTAGGTATAGCAGGGCTCAGAGGGTATTTTTTCCCCTCAAAATATTATTATTGCCCTTCCATAGGAATGTATAACAGTTGGTTGACACTAAAGAATATTATTCAGTGACCTCAATTAGAACTGAATAAACTAAATACATATTTATATTTAGAATAAACCAAATATATGTATTTGGAAAGTGTAAATGTTTGTTTTAATTGTGAACCTGACACTATCAAGAATCATCTGGCAGAGGGAGCCTTCACAAGAGCCGTCTAGATCAGACAGTGGGCATACTTACTAGAGCTTCCTTCATTGGATTAACTGAAATGGGAAGCTCTACCCTGAATCTAGCATCACTGTTGTAAGAGCTGGACTCCAGAGCTGGATGCAAAGAGAGAGGTGCACAGTACCATGCATGCATTAACCCACTGCTCTTTGTTCTCAGTCATAGAACTTAGCGATGCCTATTCATATGATTTTACTGTTGATAGCGTCCAGTCTAATAAAGTTGAGGACAGATACACTTTCTTTGCCCAGAGTGACAGTTGTAGGTTTGAAGGCCTGTTTCTGTCCTCTTAGGAAACAACTCTAAGTCTACTAAGAAGGTCACCCCACACAGCTCTGAATTTCGTCCGCCTTTTTTCTTTGTTGGTATTGATTTCTTTCTTCTTGGTCTGTAATATCAAGATAATTCCTTATATCACACCTAATTGTGGTTTAAATTTATGATACCGGGAGGACACCTTCTATCTGTGACACTTCATATTACTGGATTTAGATTGCTAATAATTTACTGAGAATATTGACACCTTTGTCTATTAGCGAGCATATTACTTCTTTTAAACAGAATGTCTTTGTGTGACTTGGGCAGTCAGAGCAACACTGATTTATACTTCAACTGGGATGATCTTAAGTCTTTGGTTTTCTGGAAAATAATGTGGGAAGTTATTAATATTTCATTTGTGAAATTTCAGCTGAATTTCCTCTAATGAACTCATCCAGGCAAATAATGTATTTCTTGGGTCCTTCAAACCTACATTGAAATTTCTTTCATGTTATCAGTCTTAGGTTATATATTCTCATAGCAAGTTTGTATTTATCCAAGATTTGACCTATTTCATGATTTTATTTAATTTATTAAGGATGGTTTTATTTTACTTTAATTATAATTACAATATATACAACTTAGTTGTAGTATGTTCTTCGGTACATATTGGCAGCTTGAATCTCCCTCTTGTCCTTTCTCTTTGTCTCAGAATTTTTGTAGATTTACTATGTACTGTCCACATATGATAGTGGTAGGTATGTCTTCATTGCATTCTTTTGTTCTCCATAGAACATCGCATGACTTCGACAACATTTGCTACAGATCCTTAACCCTATAGTATCAACACTCTTTCTATTGATCATCCTTAACTTTATGTTAAAGCACAGAGACACATATGCACACATTTGATGGCTGCCTTTTAGTACTAGGAAGATTGTTTTATGGCAAGGTTGTAGAACCATGTCCATACTGCATGAATGATCATTTATTTCAATACTGATCCTGAGCAATGACACTTAGTTTCTTTCCAGGGAAATAAACTAATTTGCAGATGCATTTTCCTGGGTATTCACCACCCAATAATTTTCAGAAAGGTAGGACTAAACTTTAGTACTACTCCTCCACCTCAAATGAGCATTGACATTCCCACACACATGCATGTTGTCTCTTTAGCTACTTGAATGGCATGACACCAATTTACAATGGTGATGTCACTCCGAGTCATGGATGATGTTCTATCTCACATTGATGATGTCATCCCATCTCACATGACTAATGACACGGAATCTCACATGGCTGATGTCATTCCAACTCACATGGATGCTTCGGTTTTAGTTCACAAGAAAGATGTCATTTTCATTCACTTGGATGGTTGTGACTCCAAATTACATTAATGGTGATACTGTAACTCACTTGGGCAGTGCGGCTGTAACTCATATGACTGTTGTTCCTCCAAAACTCACTGGACATTGTAGCTTCAGTGCACAATGATAATCTAGCTACAATGCAAACTGGTACTTTCACTGACAGCTTTTCAGTTTTAATTTTGAACATGCTCATCTAGTGCTTTAAAAAGATATGCAAATAGAATCCTCAAGGTCCTTGGGGTTTTCTAACTTACAGTACATTGGTGGCTTAAAAATGCTTGGCCCAGGCAATGACATTATTAGGAGGTGTGGCCTTGATAGGGTAGGTGTGGCCTTGTTAGAGGACGTGTGCCAGTGTGGGGGTGGGCAGTGAGACCCTTCTCCTAACCGTATGGGAATCAGTCTTCTCCTAGCATCCTTCAGATCAAGAACTCTTAGCTCCTCTTGCACCATGTCTGCCTGGTGCCATTCTCCCACCTTGATAATAATGTCCTGACCATCTGAACCTGTAAGTCAGCCCCAACTATATGTTGCCATTTATAAGGGTTGCCTGAGTCATGGGGTCTGTTCACAGCAATGGAAACCCTAACTAAGACAAGTAGATTCTAGCCTTCATAGTAGTTCCTTATTAATAATACATGTATCACCACCTTGATTATGTCCCCTTATGTTGCAAAGTAAGCTGCTAAATTGCAATTTGGAGTCAATCAAATTTAAATCCAATTTGTAAAAGTTACCGTCACCTCATTACCTCGTAATTTAAATTTCCATTGACTAAATACCTGCTCAATCTATTTAATGACTTCCCATTTTAAAATATTTTCCTCTACCAGTATAATTTTAATATTTATTTATAATATACTATCTTATTTCATGGGTATTTTGTAGTAGACTGGTCTGATGCTACTTGTATTCTAATGCTATAGACTGGCTTCTAAGTTCTGGTTACCCCAGAGAAGCAGATCCTCACATACACCAAGCAATGCTATGTAAATATTGCTCCTCAATTTAATTGGTCAATAAAAGGTTGCGGTCTGTGATTAAGCAGCAGAGGGAGAAGGATTGGACTTGAGGATAGAGTGACGAGGTTGCAGGTACAGAGAGGAGAAGAAGAAAGAGCATGAAGCTGGAGGAGGCTGGTTTGAGAGGATATGGGCCATCAGCATGTGGCCAGGAACTAAAGCAAGTAATAAGTAACATTATGTCTGGGAAATACATTAGAATAGCTCCAAATATGCCCAATCTAGGCTTATATCTTGTAAATAAAATACTTGTATTGTGTGTCTGTCATATGGGCTAGCTAGAAATATAAATATACAGTATTTATATTTAATAATCGAAAATAGTATTTTACCATTTTGACACTTCTTTTTAAAAACAATTATGAGAACTAAGAATTAATTTTTTTTACTATTTTTTGTATTGTTTCTAAGGTTGTACTTTAATTACACTTCTCTCTTCTTTCTCTCTGAAACCTATTCATATACCCTTCCTCACTCTCCTTCATATTAATAACCTCTTTATTCATCAATTGTTATTACCCTTATATATGTAATATATATATATATATATATATATATATATATATATATATATATATATATACATGTTCCCTAATATAACTAGCTGAGTCCATATAATGTTACTTATATGTATGTTTGAAAAGCTGACCATTTGGCACTGGATGAACAGTTGGGCTGTTTTTCCCTGGGGAAGACCATCTTTCCTACTCCCAGTTTTCCTCAGTTGTCTGTGACTCTTTCTGTAGGGTTAAGGCCTTGCATGTTTCCCCCCTGTGCAGTTGGCATATTCATGGGTGAAATCCTTGTTCAACTCAGTCCTAGTCTCCTTGGTGAAACCCAATGGGTATAGCTTCTAATGTTACTAGGAGACAAACTCTTTCTTCCCCCTCTTCTGCAACATTCCTGAGCTTTAGGTGCAGGAGTCTGTTGAAGATGTCTCCATTGGCACTGGGCACCACTATTATGCATTTTGATTGACTGTGGTTTTCTGTTATGGTCTCCATCTGTTGCTTTCCTCGATCAAAGGTGAAGACTACACTTCTCTGTGAGTATAAGGACAAATGTTTATAGATAGTTATTGGGAATTATGCTGGATTACTAAATTAGTGTTTGTATATTATCCTCCCATAACCATGATTTCACTAGCACTGATGAGTGAACAAGGTATCCAATGCCAGGCATAGTATTCCTCTTGTTGATTAGGTCGTAGGTAGAATTAGAGCACCATTAGTTACAACATGGTATGTGTGCCACCACTGCACCTGTAGGGCTATTGTATCATGCCAGGTGTATGCTTCATATATGTCATCTGTGTGTGTGTGTGGGGGGGGACGACTATTAATTGCCACTTTCATTTGGAAACTTCCATTGAGATTTCTGGTACCATGAGAGCTAGTCCTCAGGGAGGGAAACATTAAGATCAGGAGTCTCTTGTTTCTGAAGTACATGGTATCTTCAGCAATAGGGACTAACCTTCTACCTCTGGAGGATAACCATGGAAAATAACAGTAAGCTGTGCGTTTTAGGAGTCTCTTAGATATCCTTGACCAAGAATTCAAAAGAGGATATTTTAGGTCTGGTACTAGTGACGTTTGTTTTTCTGAGTCTGAGTTACCTCACTCAAAATAATACAAGTGACCCATGGATATCTAGAGTTGAAATAACCGACAACTTGAATGATGAATTATTTTGGCATGAGAAGGTCATACAATTTTGTGTATGTAAATCTCAACCCCCTTGCTCTGTGCGCTCTCTCGCTCTCGCTCTCTCTCTCTCTCTCTCTCTCTCTCTCTCTCTCTCTCTCTCTCTGTGTGTGTGTGTGTGTGTGTGTGTGTGTGAGTGTGTGTGTGTGTGTGAAAAGCTTCTATAGTTCAAGAGTTTATAGATATCATACAGTGCCATAAATTTCTATATGTAACCTATTCACTCTATGACTACATCATGTCTATATTACCTATTACTAATTTTCCTTCTTATCTAGGACAATATAATGGAAGTACTGTGTTTAAAGTGGTGTCATGTACTATTATGTGTCATGTAGGGAATAATAAAAAGAAAATTTGAATGAACATTCAACAGCATGCATATTAAAATATACATTGCTTATTTTTTAGTCCTCACTGAATTGAGTCCTTAGTAGATGTTGCGTCAAATGATGACTTTGAATATCTACCTTCTTATGTATAGCTTGACGAAATTATTTCAAAACCTCTTAGACAGGTGGGAGTTCCACATTCCTGTGTCTCTAAGTGGTTTCTTAATGTATTATAGAAACCAATAAAATGAGTTTTTTTCTTATGTACCCCCCAAAACTTTTTCTGAGTCCAGTGTATCATTTGAAACCACATTTCCTTTACTGGGTAAGAATAAATCAGATGCACAGATTTTGTCTTTATAACTTTTGAATGCAATGCTGTTGAGATACTTTGGAGAATCACTATGTATCCCTTAGTACACTTGCCCTGACTTCAACAGTACTGAGCCTGTGTATGGCTCCTTACACACACATAGTCTGAGGGCATGCTCCGAACGCTAGTGTTCCACATTAGTTCTCAGTACAAGCACAGCTATTCACAGACATCAGCAGTGTGTGTGACAGACAGTTCACTTCACAGGGCATCTGGCACCTCTCTCAAAATGAGATCTTCTCTCATCACAGGGCTGCCTTCCACTCTTAGAACTGTCTGGCATTGTTCTTTCTATGTCCTGTGTAGCTGTGAAGTTGTGAAAGAAAACATAACTGAAGAGGAGAGGCAAAGGTAAGTGCTTAGTGTTTCTCAGGAGAACATGGTGCCTCAGAGAACTTCGCTGTATCCTTACTAGATAGCCTCTATTTCTAAGTCTTGAGTCTGTGGGCTACAACATACTGGTTCATTAACAAGCAAAAAAAACAGAATTAGGATGTATGGTCTATTTCTTCAGATACCAAAATAACAATATTGTGATGTTCAGTCAAGAACATTAAGATGAAATGAAATGAACTTGGTGGAGAAAGTTTAACCTTTTTGAAAGCCTTATATGTGGCTGGTTGGTTTGGACAGGTATTGATTTTAGTAATGAGCTAAACTGTATACTAGGTTCTAAAATCTTTCATGTTGTCTAGAATACTGGCATGTTAATTGACTTAGGTTCTATTTCGATTTGTTACTTCAATTTTGAGAAAGCCGCAAAGCTACTCCAGGCAAGAATTGTCATGCTCTAGCAATCTAATTATTCACTCTCCTGGTAGAAAACCAACAAACAAAAGCAAACAAGCAAACAGAACTAGAACGCTGGTGGGACTGTAGATGGCTTAGGTGGTAAAGAAAGACACTTGCCACCAAGGTTGTTGACTTAGGATCTATCCCACATTGTAGGCTAGAATCAATGCCTGCAAGTAGTCCTCTAACTAGCATATTGCACACATGCACACACACACACACACACACACACACACACACACACACACACACACACA
>NC_034598.1:38698703-38704263 GCF_900095145.1 Mus pahari
TCTCTCTCTCTCTCTCTCTCTCTCTCTCTCTCTCTCTCTCTTCAGTGCAATTATCTCCTTTAATATCTATTTTTTTCCTCTTCTGCTCTATCCTCAGTGTTAACAAAAATGCCTGTAACCATATCTGAAAATTAATTTGTGCTGAATATTTTATGTTGCTTATAAAATTAAATGAACTTTAAATTATTCCTTCTAATGTTCATTTTGTTATAATCAACTATTTACAGGCAAACATGCCAAATTGAATGAATTCTATAAAATACTATCTAAGCAAGCAGTTATTTCACCATACTGAGGGAGGCGATGCCTTCTATACCAAGAGATGTAATGATAGTCTCTTTACAATTTAATATAAAAATTGAAAGATATCATTGTAACAGTAGATTTTTCATCATACATCAATTATATCTTAGTTTATACACAGAATATTAAATGCTGTTCTGCAGAGTGAAGTTCAAAGTTCATTTGAAATACCCATCTATAATTATTTTGGTAAGGTATATGAAGGTAATGAATTGTGATACAAATATCTCACAGCATAGGCAATTCTGTCTAGTTTATTTTTCATTTATGCCTGTAACTCTCCCATCAATTGATAAGATTCTGGGTCACTGTTCTACAAGTTTTTTTGTTTTTTTGTTTTTTTTTTAACGCTGCCTCAATTCCTATACACAACGGAGCCCTTCATAGTCCCTGAGCCTAATTCTTTCTCTCTCATAATAAAAATTAAATCAATTTAATTTTGTGTGTATTTGTGTGGTTATGTGCCCATCTGTCCAAGTCAGAGAAGTCAGATTCCCTAGAGCCTGAGTTGTAGGTAGATGCATGTCTCCTGATAAGGGTGACTGTGTAAACCTCAAGAGTTTATCTGCCACCATCAATATCTGGAGACTCAGTCATACAAACTGCTGAACTATCTCTCCAGCTCCCTGCATCTTAGGATTTTACTCTTAAGGTCCCATGAAAAACTACAAGCATCATTCACTAGTCTTGACCTCCTTGACTGGTATGGGTGAGTGGCGTTCTTCCTGTACTTTGGCATACATGTGCAATATTGTCAAGTATATTGTCGATAGCAGTGAAACTCTTTTGAAGTTGTGTTATGGCAACCCTATCTCGTGTGTGTTTTCTTCTTCAGTCTTTGTCTCTGCCATCATTACGCTATGTCCTCATGTGCAACTTATATACTATTATATTATATCCATTATTATAATATGCCTTTCTTTTTCAATTCCTGATTTTTTTTTACCTTCACTATTATATATTCTTAATTTAAAGTTTATCAGTCCAAGTCTGTGCTTAAAATTATGAGTTCTAACATGATTTTCATTTGTGCTTGGGTAGCAGGCCATTCTCCTTAGCCTAAATGCCAACTTGGGCATCCATTCCATTTTCTTTGTCTAGCTGTCAAGTTCTGGGTGACACAAACAGGATTCTTGAAGATCTTTGTTATCACATTGTAAGAAGGAAACATTGGGTGATCTTAAGGTGCCTTTTAAAAAGGAATATCTTTCATGTTCATATTCTCTACACTCAACACTGAGTGCCTTAACTGGCCAATTCCCCTGACAGTGCGGGCATGAAACATTCCTGGGCATAGTCAGAGTTCAACGATGTTTCATATTTATTCTCATCATCACAGACAAAGGGCTAGAATCAGTTAGACATCATAGAAATTCAAAGAATCATTGTAAGAGGCCTAAATATTAAGCCATTGTAGATTGCAAAAGTTTGAAAAATTGAAATGAAAAAAGACTATAATGCAAACCATGGTTTTTATAGTACCAGGCAAACAATAATTCAAGGTAACTCTGGACATAGTTCAAGTACTAGTGTTCAGCTATAACACCAATGCCTCATGAAAGAATAACTTGCATAATTACTAAATATAGAGATATTTTGAGCTCGACTTCTATTTAAGGAAAAGCTAGCTATAGATAACAAATGCTAAATAGTCAGCATTTTCATAGAAATGTAGGACCGTGTCTGTGTCTCTTCCAGATCCTATGACTCTGCACCATTCTTCAGGGAAATAGCAAAGAGATCTTAAAGTTTGTATATCTCTTCCTTTGTAGTCCTGGGGATGGGTGTCTAGGCAGGAAGAAAGCTAAGGTGACATTTTTCTACTTGTTTGCACGTGTTGAATTTGTACAATTGTTTTTGTTGTCTAAAAAGCGTTCATCAGTAGACTCAGACACACTGTCAAAGGATGTATTGTCAGAACCTCCACACATTGCCTCAGAATCATTTTTATAATCATTTGAGCAGAGGAGAGGAATGTTTTTCATTCTTTGGGGATTAAATTGTGCCATATGCAGAACTCTTGAGATGCTCAGGGGATCTACTATGACAGTTAATGGTCATTGAGGTGCTGCTAGGCAAGGTGCAGAAACAGGCAGGTGCAATAATATAATGGGAAAAGATGTAAAGGTTCAGAGACACCTGACCATTACCAAATATGCTTTGGCGCACTGCTAAACCCAAAGGTTCAGCCTTTTATATGCCAATGATCATGTGTACTGCTTTTGCCAAAACAATCCCACTTTATGTTGATAACACATCACTTCACTAACAAAAGCATTCTGGTTTGGACCACAGGTTACATTTGGCTGCACTGTTGATCAAAAAGTTTGAGGGGAAGCTATTAGATGGTAGATGCAGAAAATGAGAAATTGAGTCCTTAAATGGGAAGAGAGATAAGAAGCCCAAGCCTTCTCACTCCATTTTTCTCTTGCTTACTGCCTAAGTGGCCAAGTCATGCCAGTCTTGTCTGGCCATTGCTTGAGTGCCAGCTAGAAAGGTAGCACTTCTGTGCTGCCCTGTGGGGTGGGTAGCAGTAGGATCTAGGATGGAACAATTAATTCAAAATCCCTTTGACTCCTGGATTGGAGTCTAGTCTGTGGTCAGCATGGACACTGCTATCTTCTATAGTCACCAGTAAAGAATGAATACACTAGTGTTCTTTTGTAGTTGGGTCTGTCTGTCTACCTATCTATCTATCTATCTATCTATCCCAATATTCTATTTTAGTGTAGTTGCTAGTCTGGTGCTCTGTGTAGTAGGTCAGACAGTTTTCATAGAAGAACCCTCCCCCTCAGAAATAGAACCAGGCATGAGTATCAAATTCTCACTGCTATTCAATAGCATTTAACTAAACAGGATTAATTCTGAAAGTAGCAGATCTATCACTGTACTTGCCCAATGCCAGGTATTGATTTCTCTGTGTTTGCAGTCTTTGGAGACAAGGTCTTGTCACCACAAAAGCCAGTTTCCTATATGTGTTTATGAAGAATTGGCTCACCGTCACCCTCTGAATTGGGCTGGCAGCAGCCATCTGTATTGTTGGATTAAAGGAGAAAAGGCAACACAGGCCTGGGTTGTGTGGGGTCCTGTTGAAAACAGTGCTGGTTGCACGTTTTATTAGGTTTGTAATACACAATTAGGAACTGTCACTAACTGCCAAGATCTCCTATGCATTTGTTCAAGCTATGCACACAGGTAGGGGCTCTTCAACTTAATCCTTACACAAATAAAATGAAGACACTGTTATTATAATTAGTGTTAATGTTACTATCCCTTTAGCCACTTTAGGGTAAAAAGAATGGAGACTTTAAACAGATTAAATACATATAATTTGCAGCACATGTGTATCTAGTGACAACAAAATCATATAAATCAAATAAAGGAGAGTTCCTGCACATATGTAGCAGATGTGCAACTTGTTCTTCATGCGGGTCTTGAACAACTTGAGTGAGGGCTATCACATAACCTGTTGCCTGTCTGTGGGATATGGTCTTCTAGCTGGGCTGCCTTGTCTAGCCTCAGTGGGAGAGCATGCAACTAACCTCACAAAGACTTGAATCGAATCACCAGGGTTGGGGGGAAACCCAAGGGGGCCTCAACTGGAACAGAAAAGGGAAGGTGGTATGAGAGAAAGATTGTGGGAGGAGATAATCGGGAAGGGGGCAAGGATCAGGTTGTAACATGAATAAGTTAAAAAATAATAATACCTTTCCAAGGGTGGCTTTCACATCGACATTGACACTCCCGGAGTGATGGTTGATGTTTTCTTTGCTGTTTATTACTGAACCAATAAACTCTGTGAACCCTAAATAATAATAAAAATACTACTACTACTACTACTACTACTACTAATAATAATAATAATAATAATGAATAAATAAGGAGTAAAGATCCTGGAGACAATCTGGATGGCTCAGATGAAATTGTGGTTATGCAAAAAGGCAAAGAACAAATAAACACGAACACAAATTAATAGTCAAGTTCACTTTCTAGTGACTCTCAGAAAGCAGAGAATGGAAGAATGACCTGTTGGTCGTGATCTATGGCAAGAGGGCTGAGGGTGTATTATATAGCCGTGGGCTAGCTATGCCTTATCTCAGCAAGATAAGACATAGAACCAAGGGGGAGGGGGAACCTCTCAGCCCTGCCATACTAATTCATTCATAGTTTGGCACTGTGATGTCCCATGTGTCTGCTCTTGTTGCTTCCTGGCTTATTCCTAGCCCTCCCCAGCTTCTCTGTTAAAAGGATGCAAAGCTGAAGGCAGTGCTATGAAGAAATCTGTGACCTTTCATGGTTCTCTCTCACCCTGCTGTTTTTGTAGCTGCAGAATTCTGTTCTCCTCATTTGTGTAACTTAACTGTCTGCATAGTAGGATGCCTTTCAACCCCATGTCCTCTGGGGGAACTCCCACAATAGTATGCCAGCTACCTGCCTTGCTTTGCATTCCCATTTTACACTTCTCCCCTCATCCCTGACAGTAGAGTCATTGACAACAAAGCCAGTGTTTGACACTGAACACCATATTTGGCAAATCATGTAATGTGCATTTGAAATGAAAAAGCCAATCTCTTCTGAACTGAGACTCACAATGCCATTTCAAATCAGCTTCAGCATTGATGATAGGTCCTGCGTTATTTTGAAAACCAAGCATACAGAAGAAGAAAGATAAACTAATTTTTTTTTAGTAACCTTAAATATACAACTAAAGTGACTTTCTCACTGTTGTAAAATAATTTTCTTATATACTCTCCAACTACTTGGTTTGTAACATCAGAGAGTGTGTTTATAACTTTGCAATTGTTTCTTCATCAGTAAATTATTTCCATAAAAGAAACATAGAGAAATATAATTTATTTAGACTCCTTCTTCCTTTATTTCATGTGAAACCAGGCAAGAACATGAGTATGTACTGTCCTGGCTGTCTATCAGTTAGTTTCAGTAGATAATGTATACTATTAGTTTCAATAGAAGATGTCTACTATTAGTTTCTGTAGAGAATGTGACACTCACTTGAGGTTCTTGCAACATATTTTCATTGAGCACTTTTGTGTCATCTCTCTTTAATGCAATGGTTTAGGTAGATAAAAGAACCTCTGGTGGAATCACCATGCCTGACCTTAAGCTGTACTACAGAGCAATTGTGATTAAAAACTACCTGGTACTGGTACAGCAACAGACATGTAGATCAATCGAATAGAATTGAAGATCCAGAAATGAATCCACACACCTATGGTCACTTGATTTTTGACAAGGG
>NC_034598.1:38704808-38714115 GCF_900095145.1 Mus pahari
GGAATTGCAAGCTTGTACAACCACTCTGGAAATCAGTCTGGCGGTTCCTCAGAAAATTGGACATAGTACTACCGGAGGATCCAGCAATACCTCTTCTGGGCNTATACCCAGAAGATGTTCCAACTGGTAATAAAGACACATGCTCCACTATGTTCATAGCAGCCTTATTTATAATAGCCAGAAGCTGGAAGGAACCCAGATGTCCCTCAGTAGAGGAATGGATACAGAAACTGTGGTACATTTACACAATGGAGTACTACTCAGCTATTAAAAACAATGAATTTGTGAAGTTCTTGGGCAAATGGATGGGATCTGGAGGATATCATCCTTAGTGAGGTAACCCAATCACAAACAAAGTCACTAGACATGCACTCACTGATAAGCGGATATTAGCCCAGAAACTTAGAATACCCAAGATACATTTTGCAAAACATAAGAAAACCAAGAAAGATGAAGTATCATGTGGATACTTCATTCCTCTCCTTAGAATAAGGAACAAAATACCCATGAAAGGATATAGGTACAGAGACAAAATTTAGAACTAAGATGAAAGGATGGACTATCCAGAGACCACCCCATCTGGGAATCCATCCCATCATCAGCCACCAAACCCAGATACTAATGCACATGCCAGCAAGATTATGCTGGAGGGACCCTGATATTGCGGCCTCTTGTGAGGCTATGCCAGTACCTGGCAAACACAGAAGTGGATGCTCACAGTCAGCTACTGGATGGATCACAGGGTCCCCAATGGAGGAGCTAGAGAAAGTACCCAAGGAGCTGTAGTGGGTTGCAACCCTGTAGGTGGAACAACAATATGAAATAACCAGTACCCCCTAAGCTTGTGTCTCTAGCCACATATGTAGCAGAAGATGGCCTAGTTGGCCATCATTGGGAAGAGAGGCCCCTTGGTCTTGTAAACTTTATATGATCCAGCACAGGGGAAGGCCAAGGCCAAGTAGTGGGAGTGGGTGGGTAGGGGAGCAGGGGCAGGGGCGGGGGGTATAGGGAACTTTTGGGATAGCATTTGAAATGTAAATAAAGAAAATAATAATTAAAAAAAAAGAAATCTCCCTGTGCATTTCTGACCTTCATCTGTAGTGGGGACCTACGCAGGTCCACAAAATGCAGTTACATTCATCCTGAAGCCTCACAAAGTCACTTTAAATCACTTGACACATGGAATATGGGGGATGGATTTGGACTATATCCTCAGCAGGATGTCTTTGTTTATACTTCCAAACATCTGAAATGTGTTCTCTGTTTTTCTATTTTATAAGGATGAAGTTTCAAACACCTTCAGACTGCCATAGTAACAGGATTCAAACCTAAGAACAATGAAAAAAATCACAGGAAATCCAAAATTTTATACAATCCTCTCCTACCTCAGTCATTGCATATCATGTCATAATTATATATCTCAAGATATTAAGGCAATGTCAGCTTCCAAAATAGAGTAATATTAACACTTATATTTAATGTACAGATTCAACAATATCGGCAGCAGTTCGAGGGAGTGAATAAGCTTGGTATTACTAGGTAGCCTGCAAAGAAACTAGCAAAGATTTTTTTCTGTGTGACTTTGTGTGTGCATATGTACATGCAGATGTATCTACACATGTATGTGCATCTGATGGCCATAGGTTGTATTAGTCAGGGTTCTCTAGAGTCATAGAGCTTATGGGTAGTCTCTATATAGTAAGTGAATTTGTTATGATGACTTACAGTCTGTAGTTCAACTAACTCAAAAATGATCAGCTGTGAATGGGAAGTCCAAGGATCTAGTAGTTACTCAGTCCCACAAGATTAGTTCTGTCAGCTGGTCTTCTGTAGATTCCAAAAGATGTGCTGGCGAGTAAGTGCAAGCAGGCAAAGAAGAGCAAATCTTCCTTCTTCCAATGACCTAATGTAGATCTCCAGCAGAAGGTGTGGCCCAGATTAAAGGTGTGTGCCACTCTGCCTGGATCTGGGACTTGTTTTGTCTTAAACTGACTTTGAAATCAGTCTCCAGGGATTATAGGTGTGTACCACATTGCCTGGGCCTAAGCTTTTCATAGCTACTATGCCTCAAGATCTCCATGCTAAGATCCAGCTCAGAAACTTGTGTCTTCGAGCCTCAAGAACTGGGTCACAGGTGAGCCCTCCAATTCTGGATTGTAGTTCATTCCAGATGTAGTCAAGTAGACAATGAGGAAATAGCCATTACATAGGTCAATTCCGGATATCTTCCTTAGTTCCTCCCTACAGTATATTTAATAGGCTAGACTGTCTCCACCTTCCAAGGCTAGGTTTATACCTGGCATGTCCTTGGATGCTAGGGGCATAAATTTAGGTCTTCATGCTCACAGGGCTGGTACTTTACCCACCAGCTCCCTGAATGTCTTTTGTCTTTACTTCATTACTTATTCCCTTTTCTGTGAGAAATGAAGCCTCACTATCCTCAAATGCAACACCATCGGGAGCCCCCTTTGTAAGTTAATTTAAATGTGTAATGAGGAAGCCTGAGATAAATTGTTTGCAAGGGAAAATGATGCTGTCAATCTTTCTTGGTGACAGCCTAGTTAGTCATTTAAGAGTATAATATAATTAGAAACATTCTATGTGATAAAACAAATTAGAATACCTAAAGAATTCCATTTATAATCGGGAGAGTTGAGAACCAAATAACAATGCATTAAAAACGTGCACTGCAATTGGTAGGATCTTGGAGAAAGCAAACATCTATGCATATATCCATATGATTGTTTATAAGCTAACCCAAGGCAGCATACCAGTATCATAGATCATTGCTTTGCCAACTGTGTCCTAAGTATTAATACTAAAGATAATAATTAGTAATATCAGTCAAATATTAATATTTGAGAAATGTTGAATAGGATTGCTGTGAAATTAAGGGAACTGATACTAACATATCAGTTTGCTAATAATAATGATTAACACTCTATAGAGATTCAGTTGATGCAAGTGTTTGCATTAAATAATAATTTTGTCTATTGTTCCTCTGATATTTACTAAGTAATGACAGCATTTACATTGGATGTCTTTTATATTATAATGATATGTGCAACTTTCTGAACAAGAATTTGAATACCTGCACACCATACACTAATTTTAGTTGAAGCAAAGTATATGGGAAGCAGAAGTATATACCCAGATGGAAAAATATGTGAAAAATAAAGAAATGCAAGGGTTAGGCAGGGCGACGGAGGGAGGAACTCTGTGAGGGGACAGCATTTGGAATGTAAACAAATAAATATTTTACAAGGGTAAACAATGGAGGAGCAAGGTGCTTTCACACCAAGATGTGACACCTGACTTCTATTATGTTTATTTTTCACAAAGCAGAATATGATAAACATATGTACACTGAGATGCTAAAACTGTGGAGCACATGAGACCCAATCGAGAAGCCCCAATTAATGATTTTATCAAACCTTAATGAGAAAAATAACTGAAAGCTATAAACCACCCCGTTATGAGTAGGAATTTGCACACTGAGTAAAATTTTAGTACTCTGCATCTCATGGTGAGTTTATCAAAGATAATAGTGTTTACTCAATTTCTAATTCCAGTAGTAAAATTGCAATTTGATTTTGAGAAACATCTTTTAAAGTTTCCTACAGTGGTTTTTAAATAACTAAAAGAAGAGAAGCATACTCTAATTCATCTCTAGCAAATGACCTTTATTTGAAAGACCAGACAAAGCATGCAAGGCAGGAAAAATCCTTTAATCAAGGCTTAAATGATTCTCACACCTTGTTTTTTTGTGGTCCCCCAATAGTCTGTCTAAACAAATATCTGTCTTTCTAAGAGGCCTCCCAATTGATACTTTCTTTTCTATGCCAATTTATGCTATAAAACTCAAACTTGAATAGGTCAGTGTAAACCTTTAGATGGATGGAGGTTTCTGCTTTCTCTTAGCATAAATTCTAAATGCATGACTCAATGTGTGATTTCTCCAACATTATCCTTTCCCATTTCAAATTCTGTTTTGTCTCCTCAAATAAACTGTTATTTCCTTGTACCTCTGGAACTTGACATAAGATGGTTCATATCTGCAGGGAAAGCACTTACTATATCTGCAGGGAAAGCACTTACTACATAGCATGTTTTTCCTCTTTTTTTTTTTTTTTTTACAATGAACAAAAAAAATGGAAGAAAAGAAAGTTCAAGTAACATTTTGACTCAGTAAGATTTCTGAAAGTTATAATACAATACCCTCATACATTTGAATAACAATGAACTGAATGAACTGTAAATGTAAGTTATGAACAGCACTGGCGAGAGAGAGAGAGAGAGAGAGAGAGAGAGAGAGAGAGAGAGAGAGAGAGAGAGAGAAAGAAACATTATTGTATATGAAATTTTAAATAGCCATCAAAACACATAATGAAAGAGCAAAATACCAATTCAGAGGGCTCACCCCACACAAAACATGCAATCAAACGTGCAAGACCCATCCCTGAAGCAAAGTAAAAATGTAGGCCCTAGAATTCCCACACAAGAGAATAAGAAGCACCACACTCCCACGAGATGGCCAATATGCAAGATAAGCAGCCCGAGGTACTTCCCAGTGTAGACATCCTCTGGGATGTTCAGGCTCCTTGTATTATAAATGTGTAGAGCCACTTTTGAAAACTCTTTGGTGTTACCTGGTAAATTTAAGTTGGTCACTACACTATAATATAGATTTTTCCCCACCTACGGAGGCAGTCATCATAATTGAACCAAAATACCAGTACACCATACCACTTCAGGACCCTCAAACTCCAAACGACTGCCAGCCATGGGGTGTAGAACCATATGTCATACTTGCCATGTCTCATCACCAACCACAATATAATGTATCCCTCCACATCCTCCTGTCAGAAAATAGCTTGAAATAGTCAATAAAATACTGGTTACATTCATATCCTACATGCGCATACTAACAGTATGGTAGTGTGGTATTATTAATATATTCAGGACAGACAAAAATAATTATCCCTACTGAATAGAAAGAGTGACGCCCCAAGGAAAGGATAAAAGACAGAGATACAAGGCACTCAATGTTGACCTCTGGCCTCCACATACACACCTGTGTGTTTAGATAGCCACACAGCAGACACACATACATACTCATGCATATACACACAGAGACAGACAGACAGGCAGAGAGTATAAGTATATAAATCATAATAAAAGATACTATCTCTACAGTTTCACATGGATTATTTTATTGTCTCTTTGAACACCATTGATTGCAATCTGTTATACTCCATTTCTTATGCAATAACTATGAATAAATAAAATATGAGTCTGTCTCTGTATAATTGCAAGAACATCAGCAAACATCTCTACTGCACTGCATGCAGCAGGAGGTTGTCAAAGGAAGGGAAATATTAAAAAGATATCTATGTAAGATAACTCAAAACCACATTCCTCATCTTATAGGACTTTAAAGTTTTGCCATGGCTCTAAGAAGCAAAAAATGAAATGAATTGGAACTTTAGCAATAGCTTTGTTAAAATTTGAAACAGAAATCAAGGGCCAAATTTAGAATACTTAGAGAATATTATAATTGGTTGGTGTCTTATTGTTTCCATTGCTGTGAAGAGACACCATGACCAAAGCTACTCTTATGAAGGACAAGATTTAATTGGGATTGGCTTATCTGTTCAGATATTCAGTCCATTATCATCAAGGCAGGAAGCATGGCAATGTCAAAGCAGACATGTGGCTGGAGAAGAAACTGAGAGTTCTGAATCTTGATCAGAAGGCAAGAAGAAGAAGAAGAAGAAGAAGAAGAAGAAGAAGAAGAAGAAGAAGAAGAAGAAGAAGAAGAAGAAGAAGAAGAAGAAGAAGAAGAAGAAGACAACGACAACAACTAAGACTTGTCTTCAGGTAGCTAGGAGGAGGGTCTCAGAGCCCACCCCCACAGTGACACACCTACTCCCACAAAGTCACACCTACTTCAACAAGGCTACACCTCTTAATAGTGCCACTCCCTGGGCCAAGCATATTCAAACCACCACAGTTAGTTATATGTCAGAGATAAGAGTAAGGAATGCCTAGATCTTTTAAGTATCACAGATTTTCTTGGAACTACAGTTTAAAAAAAAAAGCAAACTTTATCTCCACATTTTTCTCAACATGGCCATATTAAATGGATGCCTTGCCACTATTTCCTGACATCTTTGTAAGTGTATCTTGATGTTTGCTACACATACTCACATTTTTCTTCTAAATAGATCAAACTGGCACAGCTGATCCCATTTCTATTTAGTTCATTTTTTTCCTTATAATATTAACATATGTGATAATATTAACATAAATGCAAATTATGACAGAGAGGTTTCACTATGTTAAATATTTATAGGCATGACTTGTTTAATCTTTATACTATTGTAAGCACTCAAGTTTTATAGATGAGACATTAAACAATAAACTACAATGGCAATTGAAAATCTTGGTCACAAACCTCATCTAGCTTAGTGCAAATTTGTGCTCTTAAATCTGTTTCTTGGAGAATCAGCCATCTGCCTTGCTTTGAGTTTGGATTTTGTTTCATGTGATCTCTTATGACCACAGACATCTCAGGCAGTGAAGTGTTCCAGGGTGATGGATAGTTATCTGTCCAAATGTATGCATTGGTCCTCCAAAGCTACGTAATGAATGTTTCTGTATGCTGGGGCACTCCCCTCTTTCATCCAGTCAGTTGTGGATCTAAAACCAGTATTTATTCTAACAGCTTCCATCTGAAAACAGATGACATGAAATGAAGGTTTCATTGAGAGTCAAGTGTGTGAAAAAACAGTGACTACTAACTTCTACTTTTCCCTTAGATATCATTTTGTGGAATCTAGTCCCACACAACTCTGAAATGACCACCAGCATTTTAAACCTCCTTGATCAAGAAAAAGCAATGGTTATTTCTAATTAAAAAAAAAAAAAGTTGAAGAAGCATAGATCTCAGAAAATATTTTCAGTCTAGAATGTGATAGTTTACATTGATAAATTAACCCATCATGATTAACTGGTACCTGGTGTGTTCATGCACTGGGAACTCTCTTGAATTTGAATATCCATTTCACATTAAGGGCCTCCATACTTATATAAACTGAGGTGTAATATGCTAGAGGAAAGAGCATAGGAAACCCTTCCATTGTCAAGGACATAAAGAGATAGAAAAGAAGCAACCTGCAGTGAATAAGGTTATTATGTATATGGGTTCTAACTTGTGTCTTAACTTTTCTTTTTATTTATTGTTCTTTCATACAATACATGCCAACCACAGCCTTCCCTCATTCCACTCTTCAATTCTTCCCTCATTTCCTCCCTCCCCCAGGTCCACTGCTCCCTATTTCCCTTCAGAAAAGAACATATCTCCCAGGCATTATCAACCAAACTTAGCATAGCAAATTATAAGAAGACTAGGCACAAATCCTCATATCAAGGCTGCACTAGGCAACCCAGTAGGAGGAAAGGGGTTCTAAGAGCAGATAAATGAGTCAGAGATACACCCACTCCCACTGTTAGGAATCCCACAAAACCTCTAAGCTAAATATCTACACAATGTATGCAGAGGACCTAACCCAGACCCAGGCATACTCTGTGACTGCAGCTTCAGTCTCCATTAGCCCTTATGAGCCCTGCTTAGCTGTGCCACGTTTTCGTGATCTCTTAAATGCATGCAAAGCATGCAATTCTTTTTGTTGATGCTACAACTAAGCCTGGCAATCCTGTCAGCTTGATGAGCATCTTATTTTGAGTTCTTCAATCAGAGATGTTTGAATCTCTTCAGGTTTAGCTATAATGGATACACAAGCCTATGTCTGAGCATAGATATTGTAGATGTTACATATCTTCACCTTGTGTAAACTAAAATCATAAGCTTCAACTTTTCCACACAATGTTTTCTATGCATGAGCTGTTTTAGGTAAGGCTAAATCAGGGGTGATGTATCAAATTTGCAACCCATTTAGGGCTGTTCTGCACAGCATCAGAGTTCAAGTAGACTCATACTGTAAATATCTGAGAAATTGTGGGCAGTTTAGTAGTTCAGGAGAAGAATTTGATTCTTAGAAATTGAGTAGAACTAATGATATGTTCATATGTACAACATCTGGATGCTTGGGGAAAAATCAGGGGGACTTCATGGGAATTTGATAAAGCAGTCTATGATTTCAATTTAGCGCTTTCTACTGAGCAATGGAAGTCACATAGCGAATTGCCAGGAACTACACTTTTAAACTCCACGTTCTCCTTTTCCACCAGCAGCAAGTGTTGTGAGAAGGGACAGAAGTTACTGAGGACACAGTTCAAACAGTCAGCTCAAAAAATCCTCAACCCAAAGTTACTTGAAAGCACAGGAAGTTAAGATCCACTCCTCTTCCAGTAAAACGGCTGGAGAATTGCCTCTGTGTGCTGGGTCTGTGCACAGACCAAGTTTCTGTTTCCCACGCTTGCTCGCTCACTCTCTTTCTGCATAAATGACTGTAATGGAATGGGGCCAACTTTCCGAGTAACTTAAAACTTTCTAAGTAGAAGATTTTGAGGAGGAATTGGGCATTCTTTGCAAATCTGTCAGGCATTTCTCCAAGTGGCATTCAGGATCATAGTCATGAGGGAAATTTTTCTTTCCAGAAATCCATTTTTTCCCCCCGAAGGATGATATTCGAACCTCCAGCATCTGAAAGATGCAAAATGTTATATAGCAGCACAGTTAAAAATTTCACAGCTCATGTGTGTGTGTGTGTGTGTGTGTGTGTGTGTGTGGTGTAGGGTGTGTATGTGTGGTGTGTGTAGGGTGTGTTTGTGTGGTGTGTATAGGGTGTGTGTGGGGGGGAGTGATTTCAATATTTCCTCACTGCCCCAAGAAGCACACCTCCTGGTTCCTGAATAGTAAGCCTTCATAAAGAGTTAGTGGCAATCTAAGATCCTTTTTGTCAAGATTGGTCCTTTGGATAGAAGATATTAATGTAAATTGAGGCTGTGACATTGGCAGCAGTATTCACAGCAGTATTCAGAGGAAGAATTTCACTTTCTGAAAATGTCCATCAAAGGCCGTCCATCTATGTGGCCCATAGATAAGCAGTGCAGGGGGAGTGTGTGGGGCATTGTCAGCGGGGAGAAACATTTACATAGAAGAGGGCTGAGCCCAGGCTACTCTTTTTTTTTCTCCAATTTTTATTAGGTATTTACTTCATTTACATTTTGAATGCTATCCCCAAAGTCTCCTATACCCTCGCCCCCCCCCGCTCACCTACCCACCCACTCCCCCTTCTTGGCCCTGGTGTTCCTCTGTACTGGGGCATATAAAGTTTGCAAG